>NC_025994.2:102900273-103068406 GCF_000442705.2 Elaeis guineensis
TCACACCGGTAACATCTGGTTTTGCTTAAGTCCCTCCTGGACTTGGACCCCCTCGTTACGATCTCCTGTTCTCTGTCTACCGCCTTCTGCTCCTCCAGAAGCCACCAAAGCTGAGCTACGCCACCTGAGCTTGAAGCTGGATTCTCCCTCCTGAGAACCTCGTTCTGAGTATCGCCGCGGTGACCTCGTCCCATCTTGATAGTGCTCTTCCCCACTAGAAGAGCAGTCACCAAGGACTCGTACGAAGGGGGAAGCGACGCCAGCAAAACCAGCGCCCTGATCTTCTCCTCAACGTTCTCGCCAACGCTGAGAAGTCGGTGAGGATCTTCTGGAAGTGCTTGAGATGCTCCTGCACGCTTTGTCCCTTAGTCTATAGTTGGTAAAACTGCCTCCAGAGGAAAAGAGTGTTGGTGAGAGACTTCGCCATGTACAACTCTCGAGCTTCGACC
Source organism: Elaeis guineensis (assembly GCF_000442705.2). NCBI lineage: Eukaryota > Viridiplantae > Streptophyta > Magnoliopsida > Arecales > Arecaceae > Elaeis > Elaeis guineensis. The sequence goes on from NC_025994.2 coordinate 102,900,723, forward strand.
ACAGCACCGTCGAAAAGTCTCGCTCAGCACATGGATCACTACCTCATCCGCCAGGTACATGGATGGTACTCACCGCCTGCATCTGTAGCCGTTTTCAATCCCGCACCTCCATGGTGGTCGCTTCTCATCGCACAAGAGAGCATCGATCAACCCCTGTTGATGAGCACGCCTTCACCCTTGCCTGCCACAAGGAGAAATTGCTCTTACCATCGAACTTGTTGATCTCCATCTGATTGTTCCTGTTTTCTCCATCTTCAGTCTTGCTCACCACCACTGCAATCTGCTCCTTTACAATCTGGCTCTGATACCACTTGTTGGGTGGATGTCTGGCCAGGACACCACCTCCCAAGATCCTTTCAGTACCACGCGATGCAGCAGAAGAAAAAGAAACAAAACAAAAGGAAAAAACAATCAAAATACGTGGATCAGCCACAAAAGGGCTCGCCCCACGGGGCATGCAAACTCACTATGAAAAAAAAATTTTACAAGAGAGACCTTACCTTCAACCCTTGTACACCCAATTCTCTCTCATCTGAAGTTCCCTCACAAAAGCTCTCTCTCTCTTGGAAACCCCCCTGACCCTGAAGAGCCTGGCGACCGCTGTCCAGGAGCCTCCTGCTCCTTCTCTCACAGCGCTCTCGCCTCTCTCTCTCTTCTCGGATTCGTACGGCGCGAGAAACCAACCCTGCCTTCTCTGTTCGTCTCAGGTAAAGGGTTAAACAGAGCTTTTAAAAACCTGTTTAGAGAGGATTAGGAGTCCTAAACAAGCCAAATCAGCGTCCCAGACCGTCGGATCAAGACCGGAGCCACCTGGGCGTTGGATCGCGCTCCGATCCACGGAATAGTGCCGTGGACCACGAGAAATGCGTGGGAAATGCCCACGCGGTCCACAGGCCGCCCGTGGACCGCCCGGTCCACGGTGGATCGGCAAGGGGGCCAGCAGGCCATGGGCTTGCGGCCTGTGCCTGCGCGCGGGCCCGCCGCCCCGCTGGCCGCCGCCGCCTGGGCTGCGGGCCTGGTCGCGCGTCCCGTGCGGTCTTGGGTCACGCGTCCCGCGCGCCGCCCTCGGCCGCGCCGCGCCGCCCCCGCCGGTCGCCGGCGGTCCTCCGCCGCATCGATTCTCGTGGCGACTTCAAAAGCTCGTATCTCCTCCATCCGAGCTCCGTTTCGGGTGATCTTGGTCTCGTTGGACTCCTTTTTCGCCGCGAACCTCGTTGTGGCTCAATGTGGGCCTGAATATCAAGGCGTCAAATCCTAACATAAGTATATGCACAAAAGCAAAAAAAATTTGAAATAAGAGAAGAGAAAAAAAAATTAAGATGAAGCTAAAAAGATATATAAGTCCAAATACGGCGATATCCTTCAATCAAGATGTTTTCATAGATGAAAAGAGTGGATAGTCCTTTGCAAATCAAAAAAATAAATATTTGTCGATGAAGAAAGATTCTTTTGTTCTTCTCGAACAAAAATAAAACATAGAAGCATCAATAATTAGTTTCATGCTTTGCATGAGCTTGGTGAATATATTTTTTTCTCTAAGACATTTCACAAGATTGAAGATTAGATAGCCATTCCCTAACATTTAGATAAGATCTCAAAATTTTAAAAATTCTTAATGAATGGATATCTAATGAGAAGATGAGAGATAGATCCTGCATTACAATTATTACTGTAGTCAACGTTGCTTTGTTAGAAAATAGAAATAACAAAAGGATCTCAGTTTTGATTATTTGTTTCTGTTAATAAATCTATCAGTCAAAAAATTCTAATAATTACAGCGTCGGCTTGCTCGTAGCCTCGTACGTGAAAAACGCGACAACGAAGGGTGGCTTGATCAGCCTATTCCTGACCAGTGTATTTGGCCTATTGACTTCCTTTTCGGAAAGGAAGGCTGAGGGGAGAAGTAATACCCTTGCACAACGTCTGGTGCCGCGCGTACCGTCCCGCATCACACTATAAGTACACCCTCCAGGAATTCAGTCAAAGGCCATCAAGTATCGATCTACTCGTAATTTTCTTCTTCTTCCTCCTCCTCTTCTTCTTCTTCCAAGCTGTGCTTCTGGAAGGCATGGATGAGTCATTGCAATGCCTCGTCGAGAGGGTAAGAACGGGTTTTCTTTCCCTCCTCTACGTGCACGCCTTCTTGCCATCGTCTGCCTACGAGACTGCATGGGTAGCCATGATCCCCCATCCTGAACGCCGTCGTCGTCCAATGTTCCCAAACTGTTTAGTTGTGGGTGCTCCACAACCAGAACCATGCGGGTCATGGGAGACCTTGATCTCACCATAGACCACCTCACCGCCACTCTGGCCTGTTTATACGCTTAGACCTGGAACGTTGGTCCATAAATATAGATGAAGGTAACACTATGTCGCGTCGTCGTTCTTCATTCTTCAATGGTTCGGACTGACATTCATTGACAGAAAAAGTGCAAAATTGAAAAAGAAATATAGTCTAATTCCCACCCCTCCTCCACGTATACGGAGGTTCGCTCCTCAAAAGTAAATAATTAAAAAATAAAGATCTTCGAGTTGGATCAAATGTTATTGTTTCTATTTACTCTACATAATTCTATTAGCTGTGCTCCCATTTTATTATTCTCATAAGATGAAAAACTGTCACATCATTTCACTTTTCAGAATTTGAATTCTTGTCTACGGTGAATACAAAAATTACACGCCACACACTATATGTTGCGGCCAATCGCCTCGTCGCCGATCGCCGGGAAGCGTGCACCTGCAAAAAAAAGTCCGCACTGACCGGAGGCGGCTCCGGCGGGGACCCTCCGACGGTCAAGTCAGAGAGGTGACTGGGCAACAGTGAAATGCAGACAGAGAGCTCTGAGAAAGAGAGAGGGAGAGAGAGAGAGAGAGGAGCGAGCCTGCGTATGTGGGAGAGACGGGCGGATCGATCCCTTGCACTGTTGCCTTCCCCGGTATATATAGTGGAGCACGGTATGGCGCCATCATTAATGGCGCGGACAAGTGAGGAACTGTCAACTCACTGTAGACTGTCAGAGCCGCCGTGAAAATGTCATGTCGCCGTGTAGCCGTCTAATCACCAGGGTTGACCCGGCTCTCGACGGGACAATGCCCCTAGGTAACTGTGCCGCATGTCCGTGTCAGAGCTGACAACGTCTGGCGCGTACGGTGGTTGGTGGAGTCTGCCGACCCAAGGTCGGTGGCCAGCAGAGTGGCGTCGGACTCCTCCGTCGGTCGGCGAGCTTTATGTGGGTCGGCTACCGGACCTCTGGGTTTAGTCGGTCGGGAATGGACCGTGGAATGGCCGCAGTTAGCCGCTGATGGCGTCCGTCGGCCTGTCGCCCGACTTACGATCGGCCAGTCAGAGTCGTCCGTCGGGCCGTTGGTTAGTCGGTCGGGCTGCCAGCCGGTCGGGTCCTCCGATAGTCGGTCGGTCGATCGGGCCGCCAGCCGGTCGGGCCCTCCGATAGTCAGTCGTCGGTCGGGCCGCCAGCCGGTCGGGCCCTCCGATAGTCGGTCGGTCGGTCGGTGGTATCCCCCAACAGTTGCCCCCCCCTCCACTCCTAAGTCGGGTGGAGAGCTGGCCGATGCCTTCATTCGGGTAGCAAGACCGGGCGACTGGGAGTGGATTTGTCGCATGTGCAGATCCGACCGTACCGCCGACTGATCCGTTGTCTGACACCTCACGAATCCCAAGTGATCCGAACGTCTAGTCGATGCCAGAAGTCGGCCGGCGTCAGGTGTCAGATGCCACGTCTTGTCGTCGTCAATCGTCACGTCGGTGTCAGAAGATCGGGCGCCGGACGATACGGCGTCAGTCGATCGGATATTCGGCGTCGATCGTGGGTGAGGCGTCCCATCGGGAACGCGGACCGGCGCGGGCGGCCGACTGCGGAGCCAACCCCCGCGCGCCGCGTGTCATGGTAGTTGGCCGACGTCCGCTCCGGCATTTAATGAGGGCGGTGCGGGCGTCCCGGGACGAAGTGCGCCGAATCCTCAGCCAACCGCGGGCGCCACGCGTCGCGCATCTGGAGGTCTTTGGTCGGCGCGGAGCATCTCGGCCGTCGGTCGGCCCTATATATATAGGACCTCCCGGACCCAGGACCCACACTCGCCATTTGCTGGGGAAACTCTGTCCGGGCGATTTCTTGGTCGTCGCGGGCAGAGCTCTTCTCTACTTCCGGAGGGTCCATCGGGTTCGTGGTCCCCTCTTCTCCTTCCTCTTCCCTTTCTGCTCTTTTGGTTCCTGCATAATGACCAGGAAACCGACCCAAGGAGCTCGGTCGGGAACCCGACCGACGACTCCCGATCGCTCCGGAAGATGAGGCTTCCTCGCTTTCGGGGCCGAATGTCGATCAGCTTCGGGAGCACTATCGCATCCCGGAGCAGTTTTCGGCTCTCCGCTCCAGGGGCCGGCGGTCGGGTCAACAACCTCCGCTGGCGACCTGGCGCTATATGTCGAAGACCTTCGCGCGGGTCTTCGGCTCCCGATTTCGGAGTTCGTCCGGAATCTGCTTGATTACTACGGACTCTGTCCGCGCAGCTGGCGCCGAACTCTGTTCGTCTGATAATCTCCTTCGCGCTGTTGTGTCAGCTTTTGCCGACCAACCCTCGCGTTTCCCTCTTCCGGGTATTTTTTGTGCTCCGACCCACCCTAAGGCCCGAGGGTGGTGGCTCTTCAACCCCCGGAAGGGTCTTGCTTTCATAACCGTCTTCCATCGTCCATTCATGGATGGAAGAACCAGTTCTTTTTCATTTCTTCTTCTTCTTCTTGGGGCTTTCCTTCCCGCTGGGGTGTACCCCGAACTGAGGCCAACGACAACAGTCGGGTCGACGTGGACGACCGGGAGGACTTCCACCGACTCAAAGACATGTCGGTCCCGAAGCAGAGGGAGCTTGTTACCGAGCAAGCTCTCTATGATGCCGGCCTGAGTCTGGTCCCCCGAATAGGTATCGCCCGATCCCCCAGCTTTTCTTTTTGTTCGGCTTTAGGGTAGTTCTGGTCCGGCCTTTGACACTGGTCGGTTTTGCAGGGACACCGCCGAGGATGAGGCCGACCGATGCCGAGATTCGTCAGTTTGCCGCCGCGAGGAAGAGGCCAGCGTCGGGGGCTGGCCCTTCGCGCCCTTCCAAGAGACCAGCCCCAGTCCCGCCGACCGTGGAAGCGTCGGCGACCGAGGGGTCGGAGCTGATCATAGCCCTCGCGGCTCCGACTGTCCGAGTCGAGGAGAGGCCGACCGAGGAAGTGGCCGAAGGAGTGTCAGCGGCTTCGCCGCCGCGGGTGGACCGGATGTCGTTCGGGAAGCCGAACATCGTCCGGAGGCGTCCGCTGGCGCAACGGGGGGCGCCGGGTCGAACTCCAGCATCCCATCACTGCCAGCCCCATCGGTCGGGGCAGCTGATCGGGGGAAAGCCCCGATGGAGCCCTCGGAGGAGGAGAGATCAATGCCCCCCAGCGCATACTACCCTGAGGGTGCATCGGCCTTAGCCGACCACAACCTTGCGAGGAGGTTGTGCCAGGGGATCCTCCTCCCTACCGACGTGCAGTCGTTGCGGACTCGGCAGGTGACCGAGATGCTGTCGCGGTTCTACCCGACAATGGTGGAGGTAAGCTTCGCGTCACCTTTTTCCTTAGAAGAATTTTTGCTTGCCACATAATTCTGACGAAGCTTTTTTCCGTCGGCAGCTGATCTTCACCATGTCCGAGTTGGAGGCCGGATACCGAAGGTTCGGCGACGTTCGGGCAGCCTTTAAGGAAAGGTCGGCGGCGGCCGAGGCCGAAAGAGCGAGGGTGGTCGACCAACTGCAGGAGTCGGTCGACCGGGAGGCCAAGTTGACGGACGAGGTCTCCCGGCTTATGGCCGAACTAAAGTCGGCCAAGAAGGAGGCCAAGCACAAAGGTCGGGTCGTGCGTCGTCTTCGACGCGAACGGGACGGTGCCACCTCCGAACTCCAAGGGGAACGCGAGCAACTTCGGGCCAGCCTGGGGAAGCTCGCGGAAGCCGAAGAGGAGTTGTCCATCGCCCAGATCGACGCCGAAATTGCTAGGGCCGAGGCGGAGTTGGCGAGGGAGGAGCTGGCCCACACTGAGGGCGAGGCACGGTCGGCGAGGGAGTCGGCCGATCGTGCGGTTGAGGACTTCCGGGCCTCCGACCGGTACAAGGAGGAGATGCTCGAGTCGGGCTTCGCCTCCTACCAGGTCGGGTTCGAGGACGGTCGGGATGCCGTCCATGCCTTGTACCCGGAGGTGGACGTCAGCCGAGTCGTCCCGCTACTCGCCGAAGAGGAGGGAACCGAAGAGGAGGCCGACCAGCTGTCGGGAGGCGTCATCGCAGCGGAGGAAGCCGTCCCGGAGCAGGAGCCGACCGAAGGTCCCTTGCCGACTGAAGGACATCCTTCTGCCGTTGACCCAGCGCCGCTCACGGTCGAGACGCCGATCCTTCCCGATCCTCCGTCGGTCGAAGAGATCAACTAGGACGAATGATCGATCCAGCCGACCGTCTTCCTTTTGTTTCTTTTCGAAAATACATGTAATCGGGCTTCGGCACGACTTTGTAATTTCCTTCGATCAATGAATGAAATTGTCTTTTCTTGTGTCTTTTGTTTGAAATGTCTCTTATTGCTATAATGTTGAACCCTAGTTACCAACTTAGAGAAGTCGCCAACTCGGGTAAGTCGGTAGGACTTAACCGACTTGCACAGCTCCGAAGTAGCTTGTGTCCCGACTTTAGGTCGGCTTCCAATAGTTGAAGTCGCCGGTCGGGCGCATCTGTTAAGTCGGGAGCCGACCGAACCTGGTAAAGGTTCGGCAGCCGGACCTCCGTAGATGCACTTAGTCGATCATCGTCCGGCGTTGTGTCGGGGGCACGATAGTAAGTCGGGTCCCCATGCTCTTGCGTCGGGTTTCATGTCCTTTGACAGACGGTGGCAAGCCGAGTGTCGTTCAGCCGGCCGTAGGTCGGTCGGCGAGTAGTGGGTGCGACTAAGGTCGCGTCATGTGATAGACGGTGGTAAGCCGAATATCCCTCGACCGGCCGTAGCCTGGTCGGAAGTCGCGGCAATAGCCGCGTGGGCTTTTAGCCTTTCTTCGGTCGGGGCCCGATCGGCCAATCGGCCGATGGATTCTGTCCGAAAATTCAACCGTAGAAGGAGTATGAATTCCCGTCATCGTTGATGCATCGGTCCGTGTAAGGGGCCGATGTGTCGTCGGTGCCAGGTCCGCGTCGATGCGTCGGGGCTGAGCGCGATTAGTAGTCGAAGAGTTAGAACTCCGATTTTTCAAACTGAACTTGTATTCCGACGATTGAATTACAGAATTCACTGGTAATACTGCTTCAAGTTGTCGGCGTTCCAAGTCCGGGGAATGGGCTTCCCCTCAAGGGTCTCCAGCCGGTAGGCCCTCGGCCCGAAGGTGTCAGCAACCTTGTAGGGTCCTTCCCAGTTGGGAGTCAGCTTCCCTTGGTCCAAGGGTTTCGACACTTCTGCCTTCCTCAAGACTAGGTCGCCAGGCTTAAAGAGCTTTGGTCTGACCTTGGCGTTGTAATACCGGGCGACCCTCTGTCGGTATGAGGCCATTCGGATTTGAGCCTCATCTCGCAGTTCGGGGAGAAGGTCTAGGTCGGCCCTCCGGCTTTCGGAGTTGTCCGGCTCGCGGTACTGCTCGACCCTTGAAGATGGCAGGCCAATCTCGAGCGGGATCATAGCTTCTGTCCCGTAGGCCAAACTGAACGGCGACTCTCCGGTCGGGACGCGGGGGGTCGTTCGGTAAGTCCACAGGACGGAGCCCAGCTCGTCGACCCAGAGACCTTTGGCTTCGTTCAGTCGGGTCTTGAGTCCATGGAGCAGGGTTCGGTTCGTCACCTCAACCTCACCGTTGGACTGTGGGTGCCCGACTGAAGTTAGTCGATGACGGATGTGGAACCTGGCACAGAAGTCCTTGAAGTCTCGGTTGTCGAATTGCCGTCCGTTGTCGGTGATGATGGTGCGCAGCAATCCGAACCTGAAGATGATGGACTTTTGGATGAAGTCCTCCATCTTCCGCTCGGTGATCTGCGCCAAGGGCTCGGCCTCGACCCACTTCGTGAAGTAGTCGATGGCGACAACGATGAACTTCCTCTGGCCTGACGCCGGTGGGAAGGGGCCGAGAATATCGACTCCCCACTGAGCGAAGGGCCATGGAGCGACAATGGGAGTGATTTGGCTGGTCGGTTGGTGCTGAATATTGGCATACTTCTGGCATGGCTCACACTTTCGGACCAACTCTGCCGCATCCTTCCTCATGGTCGGCCAGTAGTAGCCCTGTCGCAAGACCTTGAAGGCTAAGGACTTGCCCCCCAAGTGATTCCCACAAATTCCTTCATGAACCTCTCGGAGGGCGTAGTCAGCGTCGGTCGGTCCCAAGCACCTGAGCAGAGGGAGGGAAAACGACCTCTTGTAGAGTCGGCCGTCCATGATCACATATTGCGACGCCGACCATCGGAGTCGCTTGGCCTCCGCGGGATCTTCGGGACTGGTCCCGTCGGACAGGTACCGGACGATCGGGTCCATCCAACTTGGTTCAGACGTTAGCTGCTGTACTTCTTCGACCCGATCGATGCTCGGCTGTTGGAGGTTTTCGACAAACGTCCGACCCAAAGAATCATAGGCCGACTTTGCCAATCTGGAGAGAGCATCGGCACGGGCGTTCTCCGTCCTGGGGATGTGGGAGATCTCGAAATGCTCGAGGCGGGCCACGAGATCCTTTACCTTCTGAAGATACTTGATCATGGTCGGATCTCGCGCCTCGAAGTCGCCCTTGACCTGCCCCACGATCAGCTGAGAGTCGGAGAATGCCCGAAGGCTGTCGACGCCCAGTTCCTTCGCCATCCTCAAGCTCGCGAGGAGTGCCTCGTATTCGGCTTGATTGTTGGAGGCCTTGAAGTCGAACCGGAGGGCGTATTCGGTGACTACCCCATCCGAATTCGTGAGCAGGAGCCCGGCCCCGCTTCCGTGAGCGTTGGAGGCTCCGTCGATGTGAAGTACCCAGGTGGAGATCGGGTCTGGCTCAGAGACCGAATCTCGTCCCGGGCCTTCAGCTCCCGACCTTCAGTCGGTCGTCGGGCATTCAGCGATGAAGTCGGCCAAGACCTGAGCCTTCAAGGCAGGCCTCGGTCGGTACTGAATGTCAAACTCGCTAAGCTTCATCGCCCACTTAGCGAGTCGTCCGGATGTGTCGGGTCGGCGCAGTACGGCCCTCAGGGGCTGGTTGGTGAGTACCACGATGGCGTGGGCCTGGAAGTATGGTCGGAGCCGTTGCGCGGAGACGGTCAGGGCGAAAACCATCTTTTCCGTCTCCGAGTATCTGGCTTCGACGCCGTGGAGCACTTTGCTGGTGTAGTAGATGGGCTGATGGGTTCGGCACTCGTTTTCCCAAACGAGCACCGAACTGATCGCCTCAGAAGATGTGGCCAAGTAGAGATACAAGGTCTCCCCGACCTGCGGCTTTACGAGCAGCGACGGGGAAGCCAGGTACCTTTTCAGGTCTTCAAAGGCCTGTTCGCACTCATCCGACCAAGAGAAACCGTTCGCCTGGCGCAGGGTCTTGAAGAACGGGAGGCACTTTTCAGCTGATCGGGAAATGAATCGGCTAAGAGCGACAATTCTTCCGTTCAGCTGTTGGACCTCCTTCTTGGTGTTCGGATGACGCATGTCGAGGATCGCCTTTATCTTCTCAGGGTTGGCCTCGATCCCTCTCTGAGAAACGAGGAATCCGAGGAACTTCTCCGAGGTCACTCCGAAGGCGCATTTGGTCGGGTTGAGCTTCATTCGGTGTCGTCGAAGGGTGCGGAAGGTCTCCTCGAGATCCTGAACATGGTCCGAGATCTGCGTGCTCTTTACCAGCATGTCGTCCACGTACACCTCCATGTTACGCCCGATCTGGTCTTTGAAGACCTTATTGACGAGTCGCTGGTAGGTGGCGCCGGCATTCTTCAATCCAAAGGGCATCACCCGATAACAGTAGAGGCCCTTGGGGGTCACGAACGCGGTGTGCTCCTCATCTTCAGGCGCCATCCGGATCTGATTGTACCCGGCGAAGGCGTCCATGAAGCTGAGCAGTCGAAATCCGGACGTCGCATCCACCAGCTGGTCGATCTTCGGGAGTGGAAAGCTATCCTTCGGGCATGCTCGTTTGAGGTCGGTATAGTCGATGCAGATCCTCCATTTCCCGTTGGCTTTCTTGACCATGACGACATTGGCGAGCCAATCGGGATACGTGGATTCCCGAATGAAGCCTGCTTCGAGTAGCTTGTCCACTTCTTCGTCAATGGCCTTCTGCCTTTCTGGGGTGAAGGACCTTTTCTTCTGCCTCACCGGCTTCATTGTCGGGTCGATGTTGAGTCGGTGAGTAATTGTTTCTGGAGGGATGCCCGACATATCTGCTGCCGACCATGCGAATATGTCGGCGTTGACCGTCAGCAGTTCCGCCAGTCGGTGACGTTCAGTGTCGGGCAATTGAGACCCGATCCAAACTTTTCTGTCGGGATTTTCTCCTATCGGGATCGCCTCGAGCTGCTCGGCCGGCGAACCCCGCTCTTCCTCCTCCCGTTGATCCAGCTTGTCGATTGTCAGGGGATCCTTTGTCTCGTCGCTTTGGATGGAGATTTGGAAGCATCGTCGGGCGAGCTGTTGATCTCCGCGCATCTCTCCGACTCCGTTTTTGGTCGGGAATCGAACAAGGAGATGGTATGTCGAGACGATCGCCCTGAGGGCGTTCAATCCGGGTCGCCCGAGTATGGCGTTGTAGGCCGAAGGAACTTGGACGACCGCAAAAATGAGGGAGACTGTTCTTTGCCGTGGTTCGGTACCGACCGTCACGGGCAGGGTGATTTCTCCTTCTGTCGTGACGGTGTCTCCGGCAAAGCCGATCAAGGGTGTGGAGACCCTACTAAGTCGATCAGTCGGTAGTCGCATTCGGGAGAAGGTCGAGTAAAACAAAACATTTGTCGAACTTCCATTATCAACAAAAATTCATTTTACATCATAATTGGCTATTGTCGCCGACACAACAACAGCGTCGTCGTGGGGAGTCTGGACGCCCCGAACGTCGTCTTCTGAGAAGGTAATCACGTCGTCCGGGCGCGGCTTTTTCGTCGGCTCCCCCCCTGTAGACGTCCCCGATCCCAGTCGCTTGGAGATCATGTTGATGACTCCAGCCATCGGCTGGTTAGTCGGAGCCTCTTCAGTCGGCTGGGGGCGTCGATCGGCAGCCGGTCGGGTCGGTGGACCCTTTCGAAATTTGCCGAGATACCCCCGGCGGATGAGATTTTCAATCTCATCCTTCAACTGGATGCATCGCTCGGTGTCGTGGCCGTGGCTTCGATGGAACCGGCAGTACTTCCGATGGTCGAGGCCCTTTGCCTTCAGAGGCGGAGGCCGTCGCAGGTATTCTTCCCCTTCGATCTCCATCAAGATCTGCGCACGGGGAGCGGAGAGAGGAGTGTAGGAGTCATACCTGGGACGCACCGGCCTCGGAGTCTGTCGGCGGGGTGATTTTTGGATCTGTCGGGGTGGAGAAAGCCGACTATTGGCCGGGGGCCTGCTTGGTTTGGCGGGCTCCCGACCCTTTCTTCGCTTCTTCTTCGGACCCCTGGGCTCGACCAAGCGTCGGTCGGACGCACCTTCGTCCGCGCGCATATACTTGTATGCGCGCTCCAGTAGCTCGGCGTATGTTCGGGGGAGGGTCTTGTCCAAAGAATAAGTAAATCGGGACGACCTCAGGCCCCGCTTCATGGCTGAAACCGCCATGTCTTCGTTGAGGTCCCGGACCTCGAGCGTGGCCGCGTTGAATCGCGCCACGAAGTGTCGGAGCGTCTCGTTTTCCCCCTGCTTGAGGGAGAAAAGGCTATCCGACGTTCGCGGCGGCTTTCGGCTGGTGCTGAAATGGGCCACGAACGAGTGCTCGAGCTGCGCGAAGGAATGGATACTGCCCGATCGAAGACCGGAGTACCAAGCCCTGGCAGCCTTGCGAAGTGTGGCGGGGAAGCCGATGCAAAAAAGAGCGTCGGTTGCCCCTTGAATCGTCATGAGAGCTTTATAGCTCTCGAGGTGGTCGATTGGGTCGGTGGAGCCGTCGTATGGCTCCACGTTCGGCATTTTGAACCGACTGGGAATCGGCTCATCGAGGACCAGTCGAGAGAGAGGCTGGGCGGTCTGGAAGTCGACGTCGTTCGAAGACTTCTGGCCGTCCATCTGCAGTTGGGCGAGTCGGCGGTCGATCTCCTCGAACCGTCGCTCGTAGTCGTCCACTCGTCGATGCTGGGAGACCCCAGGGGTGGAGCCTCCGGAGGATTCTGAAAGAGAGGCCGACGGTGTGCGCGGCCGCTTTTCCTTCCTCGCCCGTTCCAACGGGGAAGGAGAGGGCCGCTGGGACCGTCGGTCGTCGCGCCGTGGTCGCCCCTCCCCCTCTCCGTGGGAGCGCTGTTGGGAGCGCTCGCATGGAGGCGACAGGGGTCGGCGCGGCCGTCGGCGGCTGCTCCTGGAGGGCATGGGTCGGGCCGCCGGTTGCTGCTGGAGGCTTTTGACTGCGTCGGTCAGTACGGTCATCTGCCGTACGATGGCCGCGATCTGGGCCTCCGTGGTCACTGCAGGGCGCGGAGAGCTAGGCTCCGCCGCCGGTGGTGGCGGGGAGGCTTCTTCCCAGCGGGAAGAGCGCCTGGCCGACCCAGTGACTCTCGATCGTTGAGCTCTTGTCTTTGTCATGCTGCTCTCCCTACCTGGCGCGCCAATCTGTTGCGGCCAATCGCCTCGTCGCCCGATCGCCGGGAAGCGTGCACCTGCAAAAGGAAGTCCGCACTGACCGGAGGCGGCTCCGGCGGGGACCCTCCGACGGTCAAGTCAGAGAGGTGACTGGGCAACAGTGAAATGCAGACAGAGAGCTCTGAGAAAGAGAGAGGGAGAGAGAGAGAGAGGAGCGAGCCTGCGTATGTGGGAGAGACGGGCGGATCGATCCCTTGCACTGTTGCCTTCCCCGGTATATATAGTGGAGCATGGTATGGCGCCATCATTAATGGCGCGGACAAGTGAGGAACTGTCAACTCACTGTAGACTGTCAGAGCCGCCGTGAAAATGTCATGTCGCCGTGTAGCCGTCTAATCACCAGGGTTGACCCGGCTCTCGGCGGGACAATGCCCCTAGGTAACTGTGCCGCATGTCCGTGTCAGAGCTGACAACGTCTGGCGGCCGTACGGTGGTTGGTGGAGTCTGCCGACCCAAGGTCGGTGGCCAGCAGAGTGGCGTCGGACTCCTCCGTCGGTCGGCGAGCTTTATGTGGGTCGGCTACCGGACCTCTGGGTTTAGTCAGTCGGGAATGGACCGTGGAATGGCCGCAGTTAGCCGCTGATGGCGTCCGTCGGCCTGTCGCCCGACTTACGATCGGCCAGTCAGAGTCGTCCGTCGGGCCGTTGGTTAGTCGGTCGGGCTGCCAGCCGGTCGGGTCCTCCGATAGTCGGTCGGTCGGTCGGGCCGCCAGCCGGTCGGGCCCTCCGATAGTTAGTCGGTCGGTCGGGCCGCCAGCCGGTCGGGCCCTCCGATAGTCGGTCGGTCGGTCGGTGGGTATCCCCCAACAATATATATATATATATAAAACAGCCGGTCCCTATATTTATCGGGCTACAATCGCATGGACTGGGAATTTAACACTCAATCCAAGTTTCAAATTTTTCTTTAATTCTCTATTCCTAACATCTGTATATACATATGTCTTAGTGATGTGCTACGGTACATTTTTATTATTTTTTATGAAAAAAGTGGGAAAGATCCTCACCATTAATTAATGGTTAGCATAATTTTTTTTAGTAGATTAAGAAACCAATAGCCATATATATTTTTTTATTTTTTTCAAAAATATCTACTCCCAATCATTGTCCGTTGTTGGCCGCTCGTCTTGCCGTCACCGCCTGCCTCAGCCTCGTCTGACCCCGCTGTTCCCTTCCTCCATCTTAAACTCATCACTCCTCCTCTCCTCCTCTATTGTCAACCTTCCCCTTTCTCTCCTCCTTTGTCTTCAACCCACTCCTCTATTTTCAATCCGACCTTCTTCTTCTCCTCCTCCATATTTAACCTATCTCTCATGCTCTAATTATCTTTCATCTTCAATCTATCCTTCCTCCTCCATCTTCAACCTGTCCCTTCTCCTCCATCTTCAACCCACCCTTTAACTCTCCTCCTCCTTTATTATCTGTGCGCAACCCGGCATTCTAACTCCACCATCGGTGCCTCAACATTCCTCCTCTTCCAAATTCCACAATAAGAGCCTAGAAATTGGTTCGAAGGGAAGAAGATTGTTCAAAAAGAATCCCTTAACTTTGACAAAATTATGCTTCTTCACCATTCACCTCACAATAAAAATAATCCTAAATTACAAAAAAATTATCATATAAGCCATGCGTACGACTCTCTACAAATAGTTATCAGTGGATTAATCTCGATCATTCATGTTGGATCAATGGCCAGAATTTTGACTTAGTAAAAGGTAATTTTACTTTTTACAGTACCATAGAAAAGCCTATCTTAATATGTATGCAGTTATAAACAACTGCATATACCCATACATAAGTACTGTGTGAGGAGATGGTATAACCATGTGCATGGACAGTAGAGCCATATGCAGGAACCAGTAAAAGTCGTGCAATATATGCGTATATATGTTTAAGTCCCTCTAAATTAAGGTTCTAAATTAGAACATTTGTTCTACTTCTGAGTTGCACTTGGAGGACTTTAGAACAGTTCTCTGATGTGATCACAGTAATTTATTTAATTTATTTCTAAGCTCTGTGCATTTTATGCTAAAGCCTTGACGTTTGTTTTCCAACTTTTCCCCCCAAAAAAAGCAGGATTAAAGTTTCTTCGTGCAAACACGGAGAAGCTGCTTACGAAACACCATGGTGGCATCCCCCGATGGTTTGCCGTCGTATTCCCGGGCATGCTTGAGCTGGCAGAGGACAAAGGCTTGAAGGTGTTTCCTCAGGGCTACACAAGAGCCGTGGAAGATGTCTTCAATGAAAGGGAGAAAATTTTCAAAACGTAGCGATCTTTCTTTCAACATTTTTTTTTTCTTCTTTATATATATTGCTTCATTCAAATTTACCAGCTCAAACGGGTATTCTCCATTCCTGATACCTGCCTACTTCGTCCGCAGGGAAGAAACATCCTGTGGTGGTCACCATCTCCCACTTCCACTGTACCTCGAGGCCTTGCCGGCAATCTACCAAGGGAAGCATGAAGATATTCTTAAACATAAGAGAGAAGATGGGTCGCTATTCCATTCCCCGTCCGCAACTGCTTGTGCTTTCATGATCACTGGAGATAGAGAATGCAAGCAGTATTTGGAAGCCATGCTTCAAAGATGCAGGCGTGGAGGTGAGTTTTAAAACGGCAATAGATACGAAAATGCGTATACTTTTTCTCTGAATGGAAGAGGGTGACTGGGTACGGTTTGGTACGTGGCGCAGTTCCTCCCACATATCCCGTGGACCAAGACCTTATAAAGCTGTGTGTAGTGGACCATTTGATGCGACTAGGATGTGGTGAACATTTCACCAACGAAATACAGATGTGATGGATCACCATTATTGGTAAGCTTACAATTTTAATTAGCCTCTTCCTGCTTGAAGATTTTTTAATTGTTCGGTCACCTTACGTATCAACCTCGCCTCCTTTTTTTTTTTTTTCCGTCTTTGAATTTCATCAACATGTCACAATCTTACAGTGGAGAGGGAAAAGGCTTGTTTATAGTTTTAATTTATATACTATTTTTCTTAGATACTATATTATATATGTTGGGTATAAAATAACCCCAGCCGAAGTTCGTAAGAGGCCAATTGTAACATCCCGGCCCCAATTGGGCGCAGAATCAAGCCCAAAACCCAAACCCATATATATATAAAAAAAAGAAACAGAACGGGAAGAAGACTCCCGATGGGAGTATTCTTCTTCGGTGAATCTCGGATGGAAAGGGAATCCTAGGACCATCGGAGCCCTAGGGATCTCTATAAATAAGCCTCTCCCTCTCTCAAGAACCTCCACCGGCGATCTTCAAGCTTAATTCCTCCCCTTTTCTCCATGGAAGCAGCGGCAGTCTCTTCTCATGTTCATCGAAAATTGAAGGTCGAAGAGGTCACCGGAGCTCAGGTAAGGCTCCAAACTTTCTTCCTCTCCCTCTTTTCTTTCTTCCCATGGTTTTAGACCCTCACCGGCCATCGGGATCGTCAGAAAATCCATGAATAAGGTGAACCCCTGTTTTGCTCTGTTTCGGCCGGACCCTTTCCTCTCTTTTTCAGCCACCGGCGCCGCCGGTTGCGGCGTCTCATCCCCGAGACCGGACCCTCATCTCTCTAACCCTCTTCCCTGAAGGTCTTGGCCACCGGTGACCGGCCAATGATCGAAAAATAAAAAGAATAGGGACGGGTCCCCTATTTTTTTCGAAAACTCTTCTCCCGCTGGTCAAGCCTTGCCGTCGGTGATTTCTTTACTCTCTGTTGTCGGCCGTCGCTGTCGGATCTCCGACCATGCTGCCACCTTCGTCGGAGCCAAGCCATTCTTTGGTCTTCCCCTGTTTCGGCCCAAGGGAGGCTGCGGGAAGAAAAGGAAAAAGAAAGAAGAAAAAGAAAAGAAGAAGGAAAAGAAAAAGAAAAAGAAAAGAAAAGAAAAAGAGAAAGAGAAAAAGAAAAATAGAAAAAAAAAAGAGAGAATTCTCTCTCTCTCCTTTCTCTTCCTCTTTCCTCTCTCCTCT
The DNA here is from genome assembly GCF_000442705.2 of Elaeis guineensis. Taxonomy (NCBI): domain Eukaryota; kingdom Viridiplantae; phylum Streptophyta; class Magnoliopsida; order Arecales; family Arecaceae; genus Elaeis; species Elaeis guineensis. Next base: position 102,917,473 of record NC_025994.2, read on the forward strand.
CTCTATCTTCTCTCTTCAATTTTTCTCTCTAGATTCTCTCTCTAGATCTTTTTCTCTCTTTTTATGGATTTTATCTCTCTAAGGTCTTTCTACTCTCCCTTTGATTGCATCACAGACCCTAAGATAAATTTGAAATAAAAATATGATGATTTGAGATTGCTCCAAAATTCATGCATTTGATCTGGTCCTAGTCCGATCCTATTCGAAATTTGTAACACTTGATTCATATTGAGTCACCTTGATAGGATCTCTGATGATCTCGACCATGATTGCCTCATCTGAAGGATACGAAGATTTCTCTCTCCACTTTCTTTCTCTACTTTCTCTCTCTAGAATTTTCTCTCTCTTCATGGATTTTTTTTCTCTAGAAGTCTTATGGATCAGTGGAGGATCCAGATACTTAGATAAATCCTAATTTTAATTAATCCTATGAGAAGTCCTCGATTTGTGTTATTAGGATCGATTATCGGTAATTTCTCTATATGTGATTTTTATATTGATCAGGGTCATGAAGAGATGATTGTCTGCATATGATATCGAGTGAAATATTTTGTTAAAAAATTTATAAATCAAAGAAGAACATTGATTTCTGTACTTGGATCTGTCATCGGTAAAGATAAGAATCCCTGTACATGATCACTATTGTATATATGCTATTTTACTGTTGGTCTTGCATCATTGGTTTTGCATCGTCGGATTTGAGATTGATGAATTTATTATACCTGAGATACTGTTATTTGATTTTGAGCATGAGTATGTTATGTCAATATATATGTATCAGAGATTGATGGCATGATTATATGTATATGATATATTTGAATTGATCATAATGCAAGTCGAATTTGATTTGATGAAATCAATACATAATGATTAAATGAAAAGAAAGAGATATATGGTATGGACTAGTCTTGTCATGTGGAACAGCTCGTCAGGAGCTTATGCTTGGGACAGCCTCCATTGGCTTACAGGTGGATTAGCCGGCCAGGAGCTCATGCTTGGGACAGCCCGCCAGGAGCTTATGCCTGGGACAGCCTCTCACGGATTTTCGTACGTGGGACAGCCGGCCAGGAGCTCATCTTGGGACAGTCTTGAAAGGCTTTTTAAGTGGATTCGATCCAGATGATGACTGAGGTATAGATTTGGTTAGTCCAAAGTCAGAAAGAAAATGTTAAAAATTATGTGATTATGAAAGGAGAAATGAAAGATGAGACATGAAATAATTGTTGAATAAAAATGTTTCACCTGTTAACATATGATGATGCATCTATTTTAATAAGACAGAAAATTTATGGATATTTGCATTATTCTGGATATTGAACATCGGATTTTATATTTTATTATTTATCTTTATTTTTAGATTATATTATTATATCAGTGTGATATGAAAATTTTTACTGGGCTGTAAAGCTCACACCTCTTCATCTTTCTGTTTCTTCTCAAAGTTACAGGACGTTCATGATTGGCTATGGCTTAGATTTATGGGTGAGCAGATGGATAGATAGAGTGTCATAGTACCTGATCAGAGGATTGAAAAAATTTAAATTGTAATTATGCAATATTTTATGAATTATTGTTGAAATTAATTTTTATGGATGTTAAGATTGTAATGATTTATTTTGGCCTTGCATATTCTTTAGGGCTTGCTCTAAGGAGTGTGCGGCCATTACGTATCCGACCCGGATGTTGGGTTCGGAGTGTGACAGAATGGTATCAGCGCTTAGGTTTAAGATCACCAGAGATTATAAAGAGATATTAAAACTTTATGTAAGATCAGTAGGATGTGACAGAGTGGCATTTGAGCTTAGAGCTTATGTTACGTTTATTTGGAGACAATGATACAAGTGATTAGAATATGGCAGAATAGTACTAGAGCCTAAGTTTAAGGTCATTAGGGATTGTCATATAAGTGATATCAAAACTTTGAGATTATAATCAATAGAGTATGATAGATAATATCAGAGTTTAAGGTTATAATCATTAAGGATGTAATAGAATGATATTACAATTTAGGTTATGATCATTAGAGAATATGATTTAAGTGGTATTTAAGCTAAGATTATAATTATTTGAAATTATGACTTTAGTGATATTTAAACTTAGATTATGATCATAAGGAACATGATAGATATAAAAGAGAAGATTCAATATTTAGATTTCGAATCAATAGATATTAAGATGAAATTTATGTATAAGTGACATATGATATCTATAATAGAATTGACGAGTTATATCTTAGATTTCAACTAGTAAGGTTGACCTAAGTATGAAAAGAGTTGACCTTGGAATGAAGTGGGAGGTATTGATATATAATGTTGAGTATACTCGATGATTTTGAAATGCTAAACTTATATGGAAGGAAATTATGATAATTTTTCTGATTTTGATGTTAATTATCCGAGCATTACAAATTTTAAATTTATCAGAAGAAAGTTAGGATATGGTCTAAAAAGAAATTACATCATATGAGAGAGAAATATTTTTGAACACTGAACTTATAAGAGGTCATATATGAAACTCAATCTTAGATGAAAAATATACTTGAATTTTATTATGAGAATATGAGATACACATCTTGGTGAAATCTTTGGTTACTCAAAATATCATATTCTGAATATGATTCCTTGATCTTTTAAGTTGCATTGAATCTCAAGTCAAAAGTTTATTTTTCTAAGTGGATCAAAAGTATTTTGATATTGTTATTAATTTAAAGAAAAAAATTTATTTTGTCAGAGTATGATATACAGGTTATGATGAAATCTTTAATAATTCATATTACTATCTTTGGATTAGATTTTTTTTAAATTTTTCTTGTGATTGTTGAAGATGGTGAAGTGTATTAATTATTTAAGTCAAAGTTTAAATTTTTTTTAAATTGAACTAAGATATCTTGCTAGTGTTAAATTTTGAATGACTTATACAAGGGACAAGATTTTTGTATGGATTTATTGATTAATATTAAGGGTTGTGATGAAGGGAGCTCTATAAGAAATAATCAAGTTGATTCTACTTAAGGATGTTGGCTTAAGTTCTTTTAGTTTGTCACGTTAGAATTAATTCTTTTAAAAATGAAGATTGATTTAGAAATTATCTAAATGATTGTAAGATAAATCTAAGGTTAACTCCAATCGATTCTAGACATGTTGGATTCTTGAAGAGTGATAAAACTTATGCAATGATTTTAAATATAGAAAGTGGATCAAGATTTAATTTTTATATGCTATACCCAAAGGTAGTAAAGATAAAGAAACTTAAAATTTTATCGTAAGTCTTATATAAAATTTGAAGGTTGGATCTATCCCGGATTGATCTAACATATAAGGATATTTTTATCTTTGATAGACTTATATAATTTGATAAATTAAGATCAGAGTGCGCAGCAAAAGCGTGGTGGATTAAATTGATTAGAAATATTAATCTTTTAAATCAAAAGATATTATGATGAAATACATTAGTTGTAAATAAGGAAGAATTTTATTGATAATGAAAGGATGCTATAAATTTTGATCTAATCTGATCATAGCCGGATAATTTTTGTCAGTAGGTTGCTTCATTGTAGATAATACCAAGAAATTCTAGATGTCTCAAGTTTATTAACAGCTTGATAGTTCTGATATTAGTTCAAACTTAGGATGTCCTGACATAAATCTCATATTTTTTTTAAATTTAATATTGTTACTTGGACTGATATAGAAGATTGAGGTTTTCTTAAGATGAGAGTCTACATATAAAATTTGTTGGAAGGTCAAGAGAAGAAAGAAATCGATGGTTGTGAAGAGTGCCTGATGTTTGATCTTTATTTATTTTTTTTTCTATCAAGGGTAGTCTGAGATAATTATGAATTTCGAGTGAAATGTATTAGACAAATAACGGTGGTATATTAATATAAGTCCAAAATGTTACAGTTCTTCAAAAAGTTGAGAAATCAATAAGAAGGGATGAGTTTGAAATTTCAAATAATTTTTGTTATAACAAGATCATGAGAAATAAATAATATATATATTATATTATCGTAAGCTTGTGAATGACATGAAGAATGTATACTTTGAAATAGATATCTCGAACGACATAACTTAATTTTGAGGATGAAATTATTTGAAGGAAGGAAGAATGTAACATCTCGGCCCCAATTGGGCCCAGAATCAAGCCCAAAACCCAAACCCATATATATATATAAAAAAAGAAACAGAACGGAAAGAAGACTCCTGATGGGAGGCTTCTTCTCTGGTGAATCTCGGATGGAAAGGAAATCCTAGGACCATCGGAGCCCTAGGGATCTCTATAAATAAGCCTCTCCCTCTCTCAAGAACCTCCACCGGCGATCTTCAAGCTTAATTCCTCCCCTTTTCTCCGTGGAAGCAGCGGCAGCCTCTTCTCATGTTCATCAAAAATTGAAGGTCGAAGAGGTCACCGGAGCTCAGGTAGGGCTCCAAACTTTCTTCCTCTCCCTCTTTTCTTTCTTCCCATGGCTTTAGACCCTCACCGGCCATCGGGATCGTCAGAAAATCCATGAACAAGGTGAACCCCTATTTTGCTCTGTTTCGGTCGGACCCTTTCCTCTCTTTTTCGTCTACCGGTGCCGCCGGTTGCGGCGTCTCATCCTCGAGACGGGACCCTCATCTCTCTAACCCTCTTTCCTGAAGGTCTTGGCCGCCGGTGACCGACCAATGATCGAAAAATAAAAAGAATAGGGATGGGTCCCCTTTTTTTTCGAAAACTCTTCTCCCGCTGGTCAAGCCTTGCCGCCGATGATTTCTTTGCTCTCTGTTGTCGGCCGTCGCTGTCGGATCTACGACCATGCTACCACCTTCATCGGAGCCAAGCCATTCTCTGGTCTTCCCCTGTTTCGGCCCAAGGGAGGCTGTGGGAAGAAAAGGAAAAAGAAAGAAGAAGAAAGAAGAAAAAGAAAAGAAGAAGGAAAAGAAAAAGAAGAAGAAAAGAAAAGAAAAAGAGAAAAAGAAAAATAGAAAAAAAAGAAAGAGAGAATTTTTTCTCTCTCCTCTCTCTCCTTTCTCTTCCTCTTTCCTCTCTCCTCTCTCTATCTTCTCTCTCTAATTTCTCTCTCTAGATTCTCTGTCTAGACCTTTTTCTTTTTCTTTATGGATTTTATCTCTCTAAGATCTTTCTATTCTCTCTTTGATTGCATCACAGATCCTAAGATAAATTTGAAATAAAAATATGATTATTTAAGATTGCTCCAAAATTCATACGGTAGATCTGATCCTAGTCCGATGCTATTCAAAATTTGTAACACTTGATTCATATTGAGTCATCCTGATAGGACCTCTGATGATCTCGACCATGATTGCCTCATCTGAAGGATATGAAGATTTCTCTCTCTACTTTCTCTCTCTAGAATTTTTTCTCTCTTCATGGATTTTCTTTGTTTAGAAGTCTTATGGATCAGTGGAGGATCCAGATACTTAGATAAATCCTAATTTTGATTAATCCTAAGAGAGGTCCTCGATTTGTATTATTAGGATGATTATCGGTAATTTCTCTATATGTGATTTTTATATTGATCAGGGTCATGAAGAGATGATTGTCTATATATGATATTGAGTGAAATATTTTGTTAAAAAATTCATAAATCAAAGAAGAACATTGATTTCTGTACTTGGATCAGTCATCGGTAAAGGTAAGAATCCCTGTACATGATCACTATTGTATATATGCTATTTTACTGTTGGTCTTGCATCATTGGTTTTGCATCGTCGGATTTGAGATTGATGACCACGACCCCAGGAAGCGCAACCCTAACAAGTTCTGCCTCTATCATCGTGACCACGACCACGACACGGAGGAGTGTATTCAGCTTCGAGATGAGATCGAGGAGCTCATCAGACGGGATCGACTCAACAGATTCATCCTACGCCGGTCTAAAGGTAGAGAAGATCGATCGAGGGCCCTACCACAACCAGAGCTGTCAAGGAGGGAAGAACAGCCTGAAGATCGGCCTCCAATCGAGATCATCAACATCATCTCTGGAGGACCCCGGTGGGGAGCAGCCAGTGGATCGGTCGGACCATCCAAGTGGCAGAGGACTGAAGAATCTATAACCTTTACTGAAAAAGATGCTCAGGAGATTCAATTCCTCCATAATGATGCGGTCGTAGTTTCTTTAAATATTGCCGACTATGATATACGCCGCATTCTTGTTGATAGTAGAAGCTCGATCGATATTTTATTTTACAATGCATTCTCAAAAATATCCATTCTGGATGATCGATTAGGGCCAATAAGCTCCCCATTGGTAGGGTTCACTGACGATGCTGTGCCAGTGAAAGGAGTAATAACTTTGACCGTAGTTGCAGGTCGGTGTCCGAAACAATCTAGAGCGCAAGTGGATTTTTTGGTAGTAAGGGCATCGTCTGCCTACAATGCAATACTCGGTCGACTTGGACTCAACGCCCTCCGAGCTGTGGTATCGACCTACCATTTGAAATTGAAATTTTCTACAAGCCAAGGGGTCAGAGAGGTCAGAGGAGATCAAGTCCTGGCAAGAAACTGCTATAACATAGCCTTACAAAGAAATGGTCAGTCTGACCCCTGTCTGGTTGATGGATTAGACACCCGCGATGACCTTGCTGAAGAACGGGGTGAGCCAATTGAAGATCTTGTTTTAATTCCTTTGAACAATGGCAATGAAGAGCACATGGTAAAGATCGGCTCCAACCTAGGAGAAGAGGTACAGACACAGCTCATCAATTTTCTACAAAAGAATGTGGATGTTTTCGCTTGGGTTCTGACGGACATGCGGGAGATTGATGCGGAAGTCATGGAACACCGTCTAGCTGTTGATCCCAAACATCGACTGATGAAGGAAAAAATCCGAGGTCATGCGTCGGAAAGGTAGAAGGCAATAGCTGAGGAAGTTGATAAACTCCTGAAAGTCGGATTCATCAGAGAAGTCAACTATCCGAACTGGGTCTCCAATGTGGTTCTCGTCAAGAAGTCGAACGGCAAGTGGAGGATGTGTATAGACTTCAAAAAGCTGAACAAAGCCTGCCCGAAGGACAGTTATTCTCTGTCCAAAATTGACCAATTAGTGGATGCAATCTCGGGCCACGAGCTTCTCACTTTCATGGATGCATTCTCCGGCTACAATCAAATCAGGATGGCACCAGAGGATGAAGAAAAGACTACTTTTATCACTGACCGTGGTCTTTTCTGTTATAGGATCATGCCTTTTGGCCTCAAAAATACAGGGACGACCTATCAACGGCTGGTGTACAAGATCTTCAAAGAGCAGATCGGCTGCAACATGGAGGTCTACGTGGATGACATGCTTGTAAAAAGCAAATCCTCAATGAACCACACCGCCGACTTTAAGAAGACCTTCAGCGCCCTCCGAAAATACAAGAGGAAGCTGAACCCAACCAAGTGCGCTTTTGGAGTAACCTCAGAAAAATTCTTGGGCTTTATGGTATCGGGGTGCGGGATCAAAGCAAATTCGAAAAAGATTCGTGCCATCTAGAAAATGACCGTCCCGAAGTCAATAAAGGAAGTTCAGCGCCTTACTGGGAGAGTAGCAGCTCTGAATCGCTTCGTCTCAAGGTCAGCCGAACGGTGCCTACCTTTCTTTCAGACTCTCAAACAGCCGAAGAACTTCTGTTGGACCACTGAATGTCCGCAAGTGTTTGAAGAATTGAAGAACTACCTCGGCTCACCTCCACTATTGGCAAAGCCCGAACCTGGAAAGGAGTTGTTCTTGTACCTGGCGGTCTCCCCTGTGGCTTTCGTAGCAGTTCTGGTTAAGGAAGAAGCAAAAATTCAACGGTCGATCTATAACATAAGTTGAGTATTGAGAGACACCGAAATCAGGTACACTAAGTTAGAAAAACTAACTTACGTCCTGTTGATTGCAGCCCGAAGGCTCCGACCTTACTTTCAAGGGCACATAATAACACTGCTCACCGACCAGCTGATCAAGGCAGTTCTGCATCGAGCGGATGCTTCCGGAAGGATAGCGAAATGGACGGTCGAGCTCATGAAATTCGACATCAACTATCAACCTCGACCGACGATAAAAGCCTAGATATTAGCAGACTTCATAGTGGAATGCACTATCCCGGAAGAAGCCGAACTTGAACGAGGTGAAGCTGACAACCCAGGGCTCCAGCCGAACTCTCCTGAGGAAAGAACAGATCTCCCTGATGATTTTTGGGCCCTCTACGTGGATGGTTCCTCCAACATGTCAGACGCGGGCGCTGGCCTGATCTTGATCAATCCGGAAGGAATTATCGTGGAGTACGCACTGCGCTTCAAATTTTGTGCGATAAATAATGGAGCAGAATATGAAGCTCTGATTGCAAGACTGAAGATCGCTAAAGAATTAGACGTAGGTCGGCTCCAAGTCTACAGTGACTCCCAATTGGTGGTGGGACAAGTCAGCGAAAACTATGAAGCTCGGGAGAACAGTATGGTCAAGTATCTCGAAAAGGTAAAAGAGATCATCTCTGCCTTTGGCAGCTTTGACGTCAAGCATATTCCAAGAGCAGAAAATATCAGGGCCGATCTTCTCTCCAAGTTGGCTACACTGGCTCCGGCTGAACTACCCAAGGAAGTCCTCTTCGAAGTTATGAAATGTCCAAGTACGGAAGAACCGCAGCTTATAATGGAGATTAGCCATGAACCCAGCTGGATTGACCCACTGGTTGCATACCTCAAAGACGGAGTTCTTCCTCATGATGCAAAAGAAGCTCGAAAGCTTAGAAATCAGGCCTCCCGATATATTCTTTATGAGGGCAAGCTATACAAGAGGTCGTACTCTCTGCCCTTCTTGAAATATCTCCGGTCTTCTGAAGCCGACTTTGCCTTGTGAGAGGTACATGAAGGAGTCTGCAGAAGTCACCTGGGGGCCAGATCTTTATCCCACAAACTGCTCCGACAAGGTTATTACTGGCCTACAATGTACCACGACTCCATTGAATATGTCAGAAAGTGTGATCGGTGTCAAAGATATGCGAATATCCAAAGACAGCCCACCTTCGAACTTACACCTTTGAGTGCCCAATGGCCGTTTGCACAATGGGGGATGGATATCCTTGGACCTTTTTTCGTAGCGTTCGGGCAGCGAAAGTTCCTCCTGGTGGTAATTGACTACTTCACCAAGTGGATCGAAGCCGAACCTTTGGCAAAAATCACAGAAGCTAAAGTGCAGGACTTCGTCTGGAAGTCAATCGTTTGTAGGTTCAGTTTACCTAGAACTCTCATTACTGATAATGGGCGATAATTTGTTGGAGCAAGGTTTGTTGAATTTTGTGAGGGCTTAAACATCTCCCATAACTTTACGTCAGTAGCCCATCCCCAGGAAAATGGCGAAGTCGAGGTGACTAATAGGACTCTGTTGCAAGGAATCAAGGCGAGACTTGGAAAAGCAAAGGAAATTTGGACAGACGAGCTTTATCATGTGTTATGGACATACTGAACTACCCAAAGACTGCCCACCGGAGAGACCCCCTTTGCCTTAGCCTTCGGAATGGAAGCCGTTATCCCGATTGAAGTCAAGCTTCCATCGGTGCGAGTCGTGACATTCGACGAGCAGCACAACTCACAGGATCTCAAGGCCAACCTCGACTTGTTAGAAGAAAAGTGGGAGACAGCTCAAGTTCGGATGGCAGCCTACAAGCAGAAAGCAGTCCGCTACTACAACTCTTGGATCAAGAGCAAAGCCTTCAGAGCAGGGGATTTAGTACTTCGGCGAGCCGCTGTTTCACAACCTCAGAACCAAGAAAAACTTACCCCAAACTGGGAAGGCCCGTATGAAGTCAGGGAGGTAGTCCAGCCTGGAACATACTATCTAAAAGAGCTCAGAGGAGCGAGCCTTCCGCGATCATGAAATTCGAAAAATTTACGAATGTATTACCGATAACTTTGCTTTAAATAAAAGTTTCATATTCGCATATCTTTTCTTTTGGCATGAGCTTATAATGACAGGGAGTAGCTCCTTCAGACAATCGAAACTAAGCATGTCAGGTACAAGAGGAGAACCTCATCCCGACACAAACAAAGGCCCGGTTATTTAGAGATCGGATGGAGGGAGAAGCCCTCGCAACGTTCCTTATGTGCCCCCACAGCCATGTTAGGAATAGGAGGAGAACCTCGTCCTAACATGAGCACAGTCGAAGATCCGATTATTAAGAGACCGGATGGGGAGAAAGGCCCTCACAACGGCCCTTATGTGCCCCCACAGCTCTGTTAGGAATAGAAAAAAAATCTTGTCCTAATATGAGCTGAAATTGACTGTGTCGGGAACAGGAGGAGAACCTTGTCCTGACACAAATAAAGATCCGGTTATTAAGAGATCGGATGGAGAGAGAGGCTCTCGTAACGGCCCTCATGCGCCCCCACAACCATGTTAGGAACGGGGAAAAACTTCATCCTAACATGAGCAAAGTCTAAGATCCGATTATTAAGAGACCGGATGGGGGGAGAGGCCCTCGCAACGGCCCTTATGTGCCCCCACAATCCTGTTAGAAACAGGAGAAAAACCTCATCCTAACATGAGCTAAAATTGACTGTGTCGGAAATAAGAGGAGAACCTCATCCTGATACAAATGAAGACCTGATCGTTTAAGATCGGATGAGGGGAAAAGCCTTCTCAGCGGCTCCTCTACACCCTACAACCCTGTTAGGAGCAGAGAGAAAACCCTCGCCCAAACATAAAAAAAAAGGGAGAGAAAAAGGGAAAGCGACGAGTTACGCCAGAGATAAGAGAAAAATGAACTACATCTAAGACACAAGGGACCTCATCTCAACGAGGAAGAAAACTCTTGTCAAAAATCCTCAGTCTCTAAGGGGGAACCCAACACTAGCAGGAGAAAATAGACTTCCTTAAAGTAACAAGAAGTTCGGGCCCCAAGCTCGAACATTAGGAGAAAGCGTCAAATTTGAATGACCTCGAAAAGACCTTCGATCATGAACAAAAAGGGCGAATCAATGCGGCGATGATCAGGAACCTTCAAACAACGTCGACATCGAATAAGACAAAAGATAAGAGAAGCTCGGTAAACGACAACTCAGAGCAAGAATAGATAAGGTAATGAGAAAATTCTTTTTCATTTCATTAGTAAAGAGAGCATTACAAAAGTCTTTGAAGGCCAAAAAAAAACAAGAAAAGAAAAGAATACATGGAACAAAAGGTAAAAGAAGCTCTAAGAAAGCTCGACTTCTTCTGACTTCGAACTCTCGGTTTCAGCCATTATCAGGGATTGCTTTAAGTTCTCAACTTCTTCCAGTTCCTTCTTTCTTAACAGCATCTCCCGATACATTTGGTGAAACCACCAGCTTTCGTCCTCCAATTTTTGAAGCCTCTTCTTCAGAACTTCGGACTCTACTTCTGCATCCTTGACCGCCTGCTGCTCATAGACCAGCTGAATTTTCAGCTGCGGCCTTCTCCTTCCCAAGGGCTACGGACAGTTCTTCCATGGTCTCCCTCAAAGATTGGAGCTCGTCAGAGCCTTGAATCGAAATGGCCTAGTCTCTTTCGGACAACTGCTTCTGAAGGCGAGCAATCTCGTCGGTCATTATCTTGAGCCTCCTTCTGTAGTTGTCTATTTGCCCATACCAGCCGACTCGGTAAGTGTTGTAATTCATCTCGACGTCCTGTAGCTACTTCTGGAGGTCGGAGAATTTCTTCGATCAGTCCCAGCCGTGGTCGGTCTGAGTTGGTAGCCAGGACGAGCTCCCTTCCAATTGATCGATCTTCTCCCGTGCAGCTGCCAACTCGACCTCGAGGGAGTTGATCTTGGAGACCTGAGTCCAAGATCGATCGCTGGCGTATTTCTGGAGTTCCTCAAGCTCCTTCTCGAAGTCGGCCTTCTTCCGGCTGTAGTCCATGAAGTCCTTTTTGTGGATGTTCCGAAGGCGAGTAACCTCCACGGTGGCTTCCGAATGGCTCTTCCTTAGCCTATGAAGTTCGTCGTCCATCTTCTTTGATTTCTTCGTTAGGTGACGAACTTTTCTTCTCAGATCTCGGATCATAGGCTTCAAAGAAATCCCTTGCGGTAGGAGACGAGCTTCGACAGGGTACTGTTGTCGGAAAATAAGAGCGTCACAATGCAAATCATTGTAAAAAAAAAAAAGAGGAAAAGAAAGTAGAAGAAGAAAAAGGAGCTCTTTGTAAAGAGGAATCCGATTTTATTGATTGAATAATTCTTAAGTACAAGAGAAAAAAAAAGTTGTAACAAAAAAAAGTATAAAGTTAGAGGTCTCGGACCTCTGGAGCAGAAGTGGAGGAGCTCGGCGCCCTCGGAAGGTCGGTCACGGCAGCTGCGGCAGTTGAAGAGGTCCCAGCTGGAGGGAGACCAGCAGCAGCTTCGGAAGGTCCGGCTTCATCGTCGGATGCTTCATCTAGGAAGCTAAGGTCGAGTTCGAGAAACTTTCCGACCACCTTCTCCTGGCAAAGCTCGAAGCCTTTGATAAAGGTGGCCTGGCCGAACTTGATATTCAGATCCCTCATCTCGGAGGAGGTCTTGAACTCCTCCACTGCTTGGGCCTTGCCTTCGAGACTAGGGTCGGGATCTGCTCCTTCAGCTTGGAGACCTCGGCCTCTGCCTTCCTTCTTTCCTCCTCCAAAGCAGTCTTCAGATCCGTCGAAGTTTGTTCCTCCTTCTAGAGTGCCTCTTGGAGACTCGCGACTTCGGCGACCTTCTCCTTAAGACAGGCAGCCTCAGCCTGGCGGCCTTCCTCTACCTGGGCTGCTTCCTTCTTTGCATCTTTCATCGCCTCGATGTTGGCGATGAGCTGGTGTCCAATCTGCAAGAGTGGCCAGAAAGTCAATATGAAAGCTAAGGAATGAACTAAGTGAAGAAGCGAAAGGAAGGAAAAAATAAATCGACCTACCTTAAGAAAGGACCCCAGAGAGTCCCAAACCCACTGTTTAGGATCAGCATGGACGATCCTATGGACGATCTCGGGCAAAACGCACCCGTCGACCAACCTTTTTATTAAATTCCTGTTGTTGAAGGGATTCTCCCTCGGATCCTCTTCGGAGCCGTTGGACCTTTCGATGGCAGCCCTGCTGTTGCTGATCTTGCGGACCACCGTCTTCTTCCTTCTCTTCCTTTCAGCCCCCGGCGCCTCCTCGGGACGAGACTCGAGAGCGGAAACCTCGGTCGGAGGGCTTTTTAAAGAAGCTCGGGGGACTGCGGGCTCGACGTCGGATGGGGCATCAACGGCAATGGCCGCCTGGGCAAGCACGGCCGAGCTTGTCTCCTCTACCCTCGTCTTTTTCGCCGACCCAGAAGTTGCGGCGCCTTTCCTCTTATGGGCCTTGAGACCTTTGGCTAGTATCTGAGCTGCGTCTGCGTCCATATCTGCAATGAAAAAAGATCGGCACAGCTTAGAAATAGAATAAGAGAAAGAGGAAGCAGCGAATGACTTGAGAAAGAAAAAGTACCGACAAGGTTGAGAGGGCTCAGGCCGACATTGAATAAAAGTTGCTCCTTCAGAAGGTCGGAGAGGAGAGGAGCTGGATAAGTCTTAAGTTTATTGGAGGCTTCAAGGTCGTCCTTTTCCTGGCTAAAAGCCCGACGGACGGAGTCCCTCAGGGAGCCCCAGGGGGGCAACCCCAGCATCAGGATCGGGCATCGGATGTAGAAGTACCTCTCCTTCCAGTTGTGGATAGAAGAGGGGGCATCTTTCAGCAATCCCTTTCTACCGAACTGGGGGGAGAAGTACCACCAGTCCTTTACCGAGGGGTGACGCTTAAAGGTATAAAAGTTTCTAAACAAGGGAAGAGTTGGCCGGACTTCAGCTAAATGACAGAGGGAAAGAAATCCTATCAGAAACCTAAAAGAGTTCGGCGCTATAGAAACTAGAGAAATGTTTAAAAAGCGAAAAAGAGCAATAACAAAAGATGGAAGTGGAAGTCGAAGCCCGATGCGGAAGGCTTCCTGGTATAAGCAAAAGTGGCCAGGGGGAGGGCCGCTAGCCCAGTCAGTTGGTCCGGGAAGCTCAAGCTCATACTCCGGAGGAACCCCGTACTGAATCCTAATCAGCGAGAGTTTGTCCGAGGTCAAAGAGCTGGGAATGGTGTCTGGTATAAAGATCAGACGAGATTCGATCCTATGTGCGGGTTCATCTACAGTAGTAGGATTTTGGGGGGCTGGAGCTGACGAACTTCTAAAACTGCTAGAGGAGGAAGTATTAGAGGACATTTTGAATCAAATGAAAATCCCAAAAAATCTCGAAAAAATTGAAAAAAATAGGAAACAAGGCGCTCGTGGAGAAACTGAACGGGCGGAATACAGAGGAGGAAAAATGGAAGAACAGCAAGAAAAAGAAGGGTTCCGAAACTAACCTAGGCTGGTCCGTGAGGTGCAGGAGGGCAGCGAAGGCGATGGAGGTCGACCTGAAGGGTGCCTAAGATCGAGAGGGACGCTGGAGGAGGATGAAGCTCTCGAGGAAGAAGAGGGGACCGAAAAAAAATCTCAGATAAGGTGAAACCCCTGAAGGAGGGGGACGGGTTTAAATAGACCTAAGGGTCCGGTGCAATAATGATTGCAGATCTCCTTTGGCCAACCTACAACCGCTGCATGTCCCACTCATCGTGGCAGATGGCTGACGACTATAGAATCATTATTGCACCGTACCTGGGGCGACGCTCCAGTGGAAATTCCAAAAAAATCTTTTCGGGTCGTCTTAATTTGAAAAGACCCCAGCACCGGCGCTCCAAACGCCAAGATATCTGGAAACAATCGAGTACGAAAATCAAGGGGGGCAACTTCGGCTATGAAAATTTCTCTGTACTTCCTTCATTCGAAATCCGAACTCGAAAGTAGGGAGACTGGTGTTGGGTATAAAATAATCCCAGCCGAAGTTCGTAAGAGGCCAACCCTCCCAAGACTCTTCCAGCTTCCGACCTTGTGCGGCATCTTTCTAAACTCCCCCGGCCTTTCGAGCTTCCACAGTACCATCCGGACTCCTCCAGCAGTCGACCTTCCACAGTGTCCTCCAGATTCTTCCAACGAACGAACTCCTATCATACCCTCCGGACTTCTCCGATAATGAGCTCCTTCAGTCGTCTATCGGACTGCTCCAAATGCTCTCTGGGCTTCACTATCAGCCGATTTTCTACAGTGATCGACTACTCTCCGAATCTCTTCCAGACTTCCTCCTGTCACGATCGACTTTACTTCGAGCTTCTTCTGGACTTCGTCAATGTTCGGGCTTCTCCAGCAGCATGACTTCTACAGTAACCAGACTCCATCCGAGTTTCTACAGTGGTCGACCGTCTTTCGAATTTCATCCGAGCTTCTACAGTAAGCAAATTTCGTCCGAACTTCTATTGCAAGCGGACTTCATTCGGGCTTCCATGGCAACCGGTCTCCATCCGAGCTTCTACAGTAAGCGGCCTCCTTCCGGACTCCTACAAGAATCGGACTCCGTCCAAACTTCTACAACAGAATTGGATTCCAGACGAACTTCTACAACGGACGGGCTCCAGCAGCCGGATTTCTACAGTGACCGACTGTCTCCGGTGTCTTCTGTACCTCTCCAGCCATCAACCTTCAACAGCGCCAACCGGACTTCAACAGTGCCAACCAGACCCCTCCAACAGATAAATTCCCTCCAGACTCCTCCAGCGGACGAACTTCCATAATGCCTTCCAGACTCTTCTATCGGTCAACCTTCTATAGCACCTTTCGAATTCCGCTATCGGTCGACCTTCTACCGAATTTCTCATGCAATCGGACCTCTCCAGTGGACAGTCTTCAGACAAGCTTCTACATCAGACAAATTCCAGACGGACTTCTCTAGCAATCGGACTCCAGCCGGATTTCTCCAACAGAAAGTTTTCGTCCGGGCTTCTATAGTAGATGACTTCCATCTGCAGCATCAACACCTAAGACATCCAACAACAGTTAATCCGTCAGCAACCTCGAAAACATCCGAGCTTCTCTTAGATTGCTGAGACAGAGAGCTATTTCGTTCCACCAGACGTCCCAACCGAACTTCAGCCGTCCGGTCCGAACTCCCCGACAAGTTGCGACAACTAACACCACTCCACTCCCTTTAACAAACTCCACGTGGCCCCACCACTCTCCGGTAAGTCGCGACAACGGACGCCACTACTCTCCGTAACAAACTCCACGTGGCCCCGAACGGCCCACTACCAGGCAGTTAGGGACGTCGCTGTCAATCGGTTACGCTCTCTCCTCTATAAAAGAGACCTCCCAGATACGTTCTTCTCTAAGCTCTAAGTACTATCTCTAAACTCTGTTAAAATCCCATTCGAGTATTCCATTTTTGTTGAAGCAGAGTACTGACTTGAGCGTCGGAGGGTCTTGCCAGAGCACCTCCAACTCTGATTTAGACTTTTCTTGCAGGTCCCGACGGTGGCCGTGATTCTCTCGACTCTAGTTTCTCCGACATCAGCAGAATTCTATACCAACAATATATATATATTTTGATACAAATATTATATTTTCAAAATTCCAGATAGATAAATTTTTTCTTGTGATCGGCATTGGTGATCACTTGGCTGAAGCACGGCTCTATTTGCATGCGGATGATTTTGTGGACAATTCACGTGCTATGTTCATTTATTAATTGCAAGTGTTATTAATAATATATAATTCTTTTGGTACAATACTTTAGGGTATGATTGAAGTTTTGGTTTTCTATTCTAATACAGAGTCCAAGACAGGAGTGGTATTTAAGAACCTTATTTTTGTCATCAATTATTTGAAAGCTCTTTCTCATTTTTTTTAAATTATAAAAAAAAATTTTGATTTTCAAAGACTTTGAAAACTAAGTTTGCTTCTGATTATCATCGGCACCATTCTTCTCGCTATAAATACTAACACCCCAATTATTATTTGTCAACTTTGATTAACATTATTTTTATCACCATCGCTAGCATCTACTATCTTTTTATTTTGTGTGTTTTTGTCCACCACCACTACTACTATTATTATCATAATCATCACCAAATACAATCTAAGTGATCTCAAAAAAATTTTGAACTTCATTTTTTTAGATAATATATTTTTATATTTAGTAATATAAAATTAAAAATTAGAAGTTGTGCCAAAAATTATGTATTGAGTGGCTAGTTTATAACTCTATAATATCATCCATCCAGTTTACAATGCATTCCATTATCAATAATATTTTATTATTATTATTGTTGTGACTGTTGTAGTTATTGTTGCCATCATTATTATTATAATATTTTTATAAAAAAATATGTAAGTAAATTTTATAAATAATCATGTCAAGTGTCGTTGATTGCAAGCCTCGATGGTGTAGTCATCCAAAATTTTTTGAGCAAGAGACGGAAGTTCGATCCTAAATAGTATAAACCGTTCCTCCGTCCTGATCTAGGTGAGGTGAAGCTGGGTGGGAATGGTACAGGGCGGTGAGGTTTTATGTTTCTTTTTTTTTTTTTTGAATGGAGTATATTTTTAGGTGGTACTCCACTTTTATTGCAAATGTACTCGTTTGGCGTAGCTGGGAACGTGGTTTGGGGAGATTCTTAAAAGTTCTACCATATACACAACATTGCCTCTTTTAGAGTGGAATTGAAGACCCCCTGGACCTGCATGACTTGCTGGCCTCTTTCCTAGTTTCATCCTTTTTCAGAAAAAGCATGAATCCCCCACGGTACACGCATGGCATCATAGAGTGCAGAGCACCGTGGATAGCATCTATCATAGGATGGACGGTGGCGTGCGAGCACGGATCGTACGATGCCACACGTGGCCGTCCATACGACAATGGACAGCATCCATGAATGTATTATACCTTGTGGTGTATGATGGGCACCATAAAAGATCCACACTCTTTCAGGAAACGTGCAACACTAGGATGGACGGCATCCACGAATGTTTTTATACCTGTTCACTGAAAAGATCCGCACTCTTTCAGAAAATATGCAGCAGGTTTCTTTTCATACATCATAGTCAACTAGTCTAAGGCGTTGAAATATATCCTCAAATTCAACCCTCACGACTTTTTTGGCATCTTGAACAATGTTGTATGTTCTTTGCTGCAGCTAATTTGAGCAAAATAAAACAGCCTTGCTAATCATGAGCCTATAATTGGAAGTTCTTGTCTAGGAATTGGGAGAAGAAGGAGCTGCAACCTTCTAAGGTGCACGATCTGCCGCTCCAAATATTCAAGGATGCTTTAGCCTTTCAACTCTTGAGAAGGCATGGCTATCGAATATCTCTGAGTAATGTTTCTAGATATATATAGAGAATTAGAGATAAATCTTTAGTTTTATTTTCAACTTAAAAATGAGTTTTATGTAAAAGTAGCTTTTTATTCTAAATATAAATTAAAAGTAACTCTCCATTTTTGATTAAAATTATCTTTATACCCTTATACAATAAGATAGTATTTTTTTACAATAAGACAGTATTGCATTATATTAGTGCAGTATTACAATAAGTAATATTCCTTTATGATAAGGTAGTATTACATCACAATAAGGTAGTATTGTTTTATAATAGCACGGTATTGTTTTATAATAGTGCAGTATTACATTATATTAGTGCACTATTACAATAAGACAGTACTGCTTTATAATAGCGCAGTGTTGTTTTATAATAGTGTAGTATTGCTTTATAATTGTGGAGGTAATTTGATCATTTCATGCCATTTGGAGAGCTGCTTTTAAGTTATGTTTCAAATGGGGAGTGTTTTTAACTTAAAAGTTAAATGGAGAGCTACTTTTAAGTTTAAACTCAATTGAGAAATTTTCATTAGTTTACCCACATATATATCTACAAAATATATGTACGTACCAGATATATCATATCATATATGTATAAAACAATATTCTGTGAAGGAGTATTAGAGTGTTGCCAACTTAGCTTCTCAAATAAGTTTTATTGTACCATCTGGAAAGAACACCTCTTTATATTAAATTATGTTATTAATATATAGTATCATTATATTCTTATAATTAAAATCTATTTATATAGATAGTTGAGAATATGAAGTGACTTAAAGAATTTGAAGTGACCTAAAGAATTTGAATGAATGTTATTCTATTATTTAGATATAATTTTTTTTCAATCTAATTAAATCTAAAAAAAATTATATTCATATATTCAGCTCCACGCAACACACGGGTCTTGAACTAGTAGATAAATACTTGCATCATTGCTCTACTATGGAAAGTGATTGATTCTTTTGATGTCACATAGAGGTTTTGCTGGTTTATGCGTGATCCGCAAATACTCTTGCATATGAAAGAGAACTATCAAGACTTCCTAAGAGCCATGTATGCTATCTACAGAGCCACGCATTTGATGTTTCTAGATGAATCGGAACTTGAAAGTGTCAAAACTTTCTCCAAGAAAATACTGCAAAAGGGTTTGCCAAGCGAAGATTCGAAAGGCAGTACGTCAGCTCTTTCAGATCTCCAGAAAGAGGTAATTGAATTTCTTTGTTTTCTTAAGAAATTTGAGATAAATGAACAACTTTATAGTATAGACCAAGTTCTGAATACGCCTTGTGTTGGAAAACTAATCAACTTGCCCAGATAATTACTATATAGTTTTACTCGATTTTAAGATGATATCATAAATTAAGAACAAACTATTTAAAACTAGACAAAAGATTGACAAGAACTTACCGAGATTGAGGCGTCCCAGAAAACTGCCTTAAAAATATGATTTGCCCTCTATACGTGGATCCATGGGATCACGTCCTCAAAGCATAACAATTTGCTTCAAGTCAGTCCTTCTCCAACAAACATGGTTGTTGATAAGCTTGAGCTCGAGAGAGATAGAAGAAAAGAAAGATCGAATAATATTTTTATTTCTCAAAGCAAATGGATGGAGGGCTTATTTATAAATTCTATCGGGAGATATTATGGTTTTGAGAAAATACAATGTTTCAAAAATATTATATTTTTTTAAAAATTAATATTTTTTTTCAAAAAACTGTAATTTTTCAAAAAAAATAATTTTTTAAAAATAAAATATTTAAATAATTAAAATTAAAAAATAAAAATTTATTTATTTATTTATTGAACAAAACACCAACAGTTAGCATCATTGGTGGTCCCTCCTACTTTCTTTTTTTTTTTTTGGGTTGGTAAAGTCACCGGTGGTCCTCTTTCACGGAAAGTTTCTCTCACCATTAGTGGTCCCGTTTCACGGAAGTTTCGATCACCAGTGGTCCTGTTTCACGGAAGTTTCTCTCACCACCAAGGCACTGACTTGGCATTACATGGCTCAAGTTCCCTCGTGAATTATGAACGCCAAGCCCGTCATGCCACATCAACATCAGGAAATTTTCTATGCCGGTGGTTGGTATAGCATGGAGAAATTCTTTGTGCACCGCGCGCGGTGCGGAAAAAAATTGCTGCATGTGATGATTGATTCATAGGATCTCTTCTCTTTTCGAAAAATTTTTTATAGTCGGATCGAAAAAAAAAAAAAAAAAAAATGCTTGGACGTCATCATCAGCTACATCCATATATTAAGGTATTCATCAAAAAAAAATATAATTATATAATATTTATCTAAACGGTTCAAATATCTTTAAAATTTATTTATTTATTTATTTTAATATTTTAATGAGTGCACATAAATGCGTGCGATCATCCATCTTTTGATGAATATTTTTGAAGTACATCCGATCATAATTTTTTTTATTATTGGTCTGACTATAAAAATTTTATCCTCCTCTCTTTTTGGAATCAATCATCGTGTGTGGTGATTTTTTTTTGCACCGCACGTGGTGCACAAAGAATTTTTCTTGCAGCATGACATTACTCTTTCAACCAAATTACATGATGTATCCAAAGTTGAAAAAGCTGAGAAGTTTAAATATCCGAAGGTGTCAAAAATATATGCTTGGGCAACGTTCTAGTTCGTGTAAATTTCCGGAGTAGTATTTGTTATCTAGACATCATGCCATGTACGTTTGTGGTTAAAAAAACTAGTGCTTCAATGTGGTAATTTTTAATGTTTGTATGCTAAACCAGATTGAGCACGAGTTGAAGCATCTGTGGCTAGTACGAATGGATCGTCTGGAGCACCGGATGTACAGAGAAAGAAGTACAGGTTGCAACCTATGGATCGGAAAGTCTTCGTCTTACAGGTAGCACACATAGCAACCAAGTACTCGGCGTGTGTAAACATTATGGTTGGTGGTGACATCAAATGCTTTGTGCAAAACTGCAGGCTGACATGCCCTGACGATATTATCCTGCTTGCGACAACAAATTTCATGACTCGCCAATCAGTCTATAGGATTGAACTCAAGGAACTAAAGAGGTAGTTCCCAAGATTAAAGCATACTATTGCCTTTTCCCTTTTCTAAGCGAAGCAATAAATGCTCTTTTTCTATTTCTTTCCTTTGCTTGAGAAGAAAAGTAATGCATGCTTCTTGAGAGGATGCTATCACATTTTTTTCCTCTATCACTTTGTTTAGTTTTCTAATTGATTGTCTATACTATGTGATATTAATGCATCATAGGGGGTCCAAAGATACGGGCGTTGCCAGCATGGGCTTCGGACGAGAGAAAACAACATATTGTTACTTCGTTGCTACAACTCCCATTTCCCATCCTTTAGATTCTGAGGCGCGGAAAATTGTGGCAAAGTGTGCAATCTTAGTTACAGTTGCAGATGATTTTTTTGATGAACACGGTTCATTGGATGAACTACAACGCCTCAATGAAGCAGTCCAAAGGTATTGGTTCGTTGTGGCGTGAAGGTTGAAGAATTTGCACGTGGTTGTTTTTTAATATTCCAAACTAGTTTGATGGTAATAGGTGGGAAGGAGAAGGCTTATCTGGGCATAGTAGAATTATTTTTGATGCCCTTGATGACCTTGTATGTGATGTTGCATTGAAGATTTTCAACCAACAAGGACATGATAGGAAAACTGTAACACCCCCGGCCCACTTTGAACCCTGGATCAAGCCCAAAAGCCCAAACAAAAAAAAAAAAAAAAGAAGAGAAAACAGAGGATATCGGGAGGAAGAAGACTCCCGTTGAGAGTCTTCTTCCCACCGTGAAAAAGAGAGGGGAATCCGAGTAAAAAATAGATTCTTCCTTTATAAAACCCAAGCCCCTCGCCTCCTCCTTCGTGAATCACCCTAAAATATCTCTTTCTCCCGATTTTCCTTGTTCTCGGATTGAAGGTCTTTGACCGGCGATTTAGTGACCCAAAAACACCATAAAGAGCAAGGTAATGAATCAAAGACTCATCTCTTCAATTCCTTTTGATTATAAATCAAGATTTCTATCAATTTATTGCTGTTTTTTTTGAGAAAAACTTCGAGATTTTGAAACCTCTGTTTTGGCCGTCCGTGTGTGTGTTTTCCGACGCCGTTCGCCGCCGGTGAGCACCCAGATCGAGTGTCACGGTTGCGCCGCCTCAGGCTAGATCTTCCCTCCCGTCATTTCGACGAGATTCCGTGGGGGATTTGGACGGAAAAGAGGGGGGGATCGCGTCCCCTGTTTCGGCCAAAGGAAGCACGGGAAAAGAAGAAGGAAGAAGAAAAAGAAAAAAAAAAGAAGAAGAAGAAGAAAAGAAAAGAAAAGAAAAAGGAAAAAGAAAAAGAAAAAGAAAAGAAAAAAAAAAAGAAAAAGAGAAAGAGAAAAATCTCCTCTCTCTCTCCTTTCTCTCTTTCCTCTCTCCTCTCTCTACCTTCTCTCTACATTTTCTCTCTCTAGATTCTCTCTCTATTTTCTCTCTCTAGATATTTCTCTCTTTTTGTGGATTTGATCTCTCTAGAATCTTTCTACTCTCTCTCTGATTGTATTACAGACCCTAGGATAAATTTGAAATGAAAATAAGATGATCTGAGATTGCTCCGAAATTTGTGCGGTAGATCTGATCCCTGTCCGATTCTATTCGAAATTTGTAACACTTGATTCATATTGAGTCACCCTGATAGGACCTCTGATGATCTCGATCATGATTGCCTCATCGAAAGGATATGAAAGTTTCTCTCTCCACTTTCTCTCTCTACTTTCTCTCTAGAATTTTCTCTCTCTTCATGGATTTTCTCTCTCAGAAGTCTTATGGATCAGTGGAGGATCCTGATACATAGACAAGTCCTAATTTTGGTTAATCCTAAGAGAGGTCCTCGATCTATGTTATTAGGATCGATTATCGGTAATTTCTTCATATATGATTTTTATATTTGATCAGGGTTATGAAGAGATGATTGTCTGTAAATGATATCGAGTGAAATATTTTGTTAAAGAAATTCATAAATTAAAGAAGAACATTAATTTTTATGCTTGGATCAGTCACCGATAAAGGTAAGAATTCCTGATCACCATTATATATATGCTATTTTACTATTGATCATGCATTATTGATTTTGCATCGTCAGATTTGAGATCGATGAATTTATTATATCTGAGATACTGTTATTTGATTTTGAGCATGAGTATGTTATGTCAATATATATGTATGAGAGATTGATGGCATGATTATATGGATATGATATATCTGAATTGATCATAATGCAAGTCGGAATTGATTTGATAAAATCAACATAAAATGATTAAATGAAAAGAAAGAGATATATGGTATGAACTAGCCTTGTCATATGGAACAGCCCGTCAGGAGCTTATGCCTGGGACAGCCCCCACTGGCTTACTGGTTGATCAGCCGGCCAGGAGCTCATGCCTGGGACAGTCCGCCAGGAGCTTATGCCTGGGACAGCCTCTCACGGGCTTCCGTACGTGGGACAGCCGGTCAGGAGCTCATCCTGGGACAGTCTTGAAAGACTTTTTAAGTGGATTCGATCCGGATGATGACTGAGGTATAGACTTGGATAGTCCAGAGCCAGAAAGAAAATGTTAAAAATCATGTGATTATGAAAAGAGAAATGAAAGGTAAGACATAAAATAATTGTTGAATAAAAGTGTTTTACCTGTTAACATATAATGATGCATCTATTTTGACAAGACAGAAAATTTATGAATGTTTGTATTATTCTGGACATTGAACATGAGATTTTATATTTTATTGCTCATCCTTATTTTCAGACTATATTACTATATCAGTGTGATATGAAAATTCTTACTGGGCTGTAAAGCTCACACCCCTTCATCTTTCTTTTCTTCTCAGAGTTACAAGATGTCCATGGTTGGCTATGGTATGGATTTGTGAGTGAGCGGATGCATAGATAGAGTACCGTTGATACCTAATCAGAGAATTGAAAAAATTTAAATTATAATTATGCAAGATTTTATGAATTATTGTTGAAATAAATTATTATGGTTGATAAAGTTGTAATGATTTTATTTGGCCTTGCATATTCTTTAGGGCTTGCTCTAAGGAGTGTGCGGCCATCACGTATCCGACCCGGATGTTGGGTTCGAGGCGTGACAGAATGGTATCAGAGCCTAAGTTATGATCATTGGAGATTACGATATAAATGATTAGGATGTGATAGAATAATATCAAAGCTTAGGTTTAAGATCACTAGTGATTATGAAGAGATATTAAAACTTTATGTAAGATTAGTAGGATGTGACAGAGTGGCATCTGAGCTTAGAACTTAGGTTACGTTCATTTGGAGATGATGATACAAGTGATTAGGATATGACAGAACAGTACTAGAGCCCAAGCTTAAGATCACTAGGGATTGTCATATAAATGATATCAAAACTTGAGATTATAATCAGTAGAGTATGATAGATAATATCAGAGTTAAGGTTATAATCATTAAGGATATAATAGAATGATATTATAGTTCAGGTTATGATCATTAGAAAATATAATTTAAGTGGTATTTAAGCTTAAGATTATAATTATTGAAATTATGACTTTAGCGATATTTAAACTTAGGTTATGATCATAAGGAACATGATAGACATAAAACAAACGATCCGGTAATTAGATTTCGAGTCAATAGATATTAAGATGAAATTTATGTATAAGTGGCATATGATATCTATAATAGAATTGATGAGTTATATCTTAGATTTTAATTAGTAAGGTTGACTTAAGTATGAAAAGAGTTGACCTTGGAATAAAGTGAGAGTTATTGATAAGTTATGTTGAGTATACTAGAGGATTTTGGAATGTAAAACTAAATATGATTGAAGATCATGATAACTTTTCTGATTTTGATGTTAATTATCTGAGCATTACAAATTTTAAATTTATCAGAAGGAAGTTAGGATATGGTCTAAGAAGAAATTTTATCATATGAGAGAAAAATATTTTTGAGTATTGAACCTATAAGAGGTCATATATGAAACTCAATTTAGATGAAATATATATATATATATATATATATATATATATATATATATATATATATATATATACTTAAATTTTATTATGAGAATATGAGATATACATCTTGATGAAATCTTTGGTTACTCAAAATATCATATTCTGAATAGGATTCCTTGATCCTTCAAGTTACATTGAATTTCAAGTCAAAAGCTTACTTTTTTAAGTGGATCAAAAGTATTTTGATATAGTTAAATTAAATAAAAAAATTTATTTTATCAGAGTATGATATACAGGTTATGATGAAATCTTTAATAATTCATATTATTATCTTTGGATTAGATTTTTTTTTTAATTTTTCTTGTGATTGCTGAAGATGGTGAAGTGTATTAATTATTCAAGTCAAAATTTAGATTATTTTTTTTAAATTAAACTAAGACATCTTGTTAGTGTTAAATTTTGAATGACTTATAGAAGGGACAAGATTTTGTATGGATTTATTGATTAATATTAAGGGTTGTGATGAAGAGAGCTCTATAAGAAATAATCAAGTTGACTCTACTTAAGGATGCTGGCTTGAGTTCTTCTAGTTTGTCAAGTTAGAATTAATTCTTTTAAAAAAGAAGATTGATTTAGAAATTATCTAAATGATTGTAAGGTAAATCTAAAATTAACTCCAATTAATTCTAGACATGTTGGATTCTTGAAAAGTGATGAAACTTATACAATAATTTCAAATATAGAAAGTAGATCAAGATTTAATTTTTATATGCTATGCCCAAAGGTAGTAAAGATGAAGAAACTTAAAATTTTGCCCTAAGTCTTATATGAAATTTGAAGGTTGGATCTATCCTAGATTGAACTAATATATAAGGATATTTTTATCTTTGATAGACTTATATAATTTGATAAATCAAGATCAGAGTGTGCAGCAAAAGCGTGGTGGATTAAATTAATTAGAAATATTAATCTTTTAAATCAAAAGATATTATGATGAAATACATTAGTTGCAAATAAGGAAGGATTTTATTGATAATGAAAGGATGCTACAGATTTTGATCTAATCTGATCATAGCTGGATAATTTTTGTCAGTAGGTTGTTTCATTGTAGATAATGTCAAAAAATTTTAGATATCTCAAGTTTATTAACAGCTTGATAGTTCTGATATTAGTTCAAACATAGAATATCCTGACATAGATCTCATTTTTTTTAAAATTAATATTGTTACTCGAACTGATATAGAAGATTGAGATTTTTTCTTAAGATGAGAGTCTATATATAAAATTTGTTGGAAGATCAAGTGAAGAAAGAAATCGATGATTATGAAGAGTGCTCGATGTTTGACCTTTATTTATTTTCTATCAAGGGTAGTCTGAGATAATTATGAATTTCGAGTGAAATGTATTAGATAAACAAGGGTGGTATATTAATACAAGTCTAAAATGTTACAGTTCTTCAAAAAGTTGAGAAATCAATAAGAAGGGATGAGTTTAAAATTTTAAATAATTTTTGTTATAACAAGATCATGAGAAATAAATAATATATATATGACATTATCGTAAGCTTGTGAATAACATGAAGAATGTATACTTTGAAATAGGTATCTCGAACGATATAACTTAATTTTGAGGACGAAATTATTTGAAGGAGGGGAGAATGTAACACCCCCGGCCCACTTTGAACCTTGGATCAAGCCCAAAAGCCCAAAAAAAAAAAAGAAGAAGAGAAAACAGAGGATATCGGGAGGAAGAAGACTCCCGTTGAGAGTCTTCTTCCCACCGTGAAAAAGAGAGGGGAATCCGAGTAAAAAATGGATTCTTCCTCTATAAAACCCAAGCCCCTCACCTCCTCCTTCGTGAATCACCCTAAAATCTCTCTTTCTCTCGATTTTCCTTGTTCTCGGATTGAAGGTCTTTGGCCGGCGATTTAGTGGCCCAAAAACACCACAAAGAGCAAGGTAATGAATCAAAGACTCCTCTCTTCAATTTTTTTTGATTATAAATCAAGATTTCTACCGATTTATTGCTGTTTTTTTTGAGAAAAACTTCGAGATTTTGAAACCTTTGTTTTGGCCGTCCGTGCGTGTGTGTTTTCCGACGCCATTCGCCGCCGGCGAGCACCCAGACCGAGTGTCACGGTTGCACCGCCTCAGGCTAGATCTTCCCTCTCGTCATTTCGACGAGATTCCATGGGGGATTTGGATGGAAAAGAGGGGGGGATCGCGTCCCCTGTTTCGGCCAAAGGAAGCACGGGAAAAGAAGAAGAAGGAAGAAGAAAAAGAAAAAAAAAGAAAGAAGAAGAAGAAGAAGAAAAGAAAAGAAAAGAAAAAGGAAAAAGAAAAAGAAAAAGAAAAGAAAAAAAAAGAAAAAAAGAGAAAGAGAAAGAGAAAAATCTCCTCTCTCTCTCTCCTTTCTCTCTTTCCTCTCTCCTTTCTCTACCTTCTCTCTACATTTTCTCTCTCTAGATTCTCTCTCTATTTTCTCTCTCTAGATCTTTCTCTCTTTTTGTGGATTTGATCTCTCTAGAATCTTTCTACTCTCTCTCTGATTGTATCACAGACCCTAGGATAAATTTGAAATGAAAATAAGATGATCTGAGATTGCTTCAAAATTCGTGCGGTACATCTGATTCCTGTCCGATTCTATTCGAAATTTGTAACACTTGATTCATATTGAGTCATCCTGATAGGACCTCTGATGATCTCGATCATGATTGCCTCATCGAAAGGATACGAAAATTTCTCTCTCCACTTTCTCTCTCTACTTTCTCTCTCTAGAATTTTCTCTCTCTTCATGGATTTTCTCTCTCTAAAAGTCTTATGGATCAGTGGAGGATCCTGATACATAGACAAGTCCTAATTTTGGTTAATCCTAAGAGAGGTCCTCGATCTGTGTTATTAGGATCGATTATCGATAATTTCTCCATATATGATTTTTATATTTGATCAGGGTTATGAAGAGATGATTGTCTGCAAATGATATCGAGTGGAATATTTTGTTAAAGAAATTCATAAATCAAAGAAGAACATTGATTTTTGTGCTTGGATCAGTCACCGGTAAAGGTAAGAATTCCTGATCACCATTATATATATGCTATTTTACTGTTGGTCTTGTATTATTGGTTTTGCATCGTCGGATTTGAGATCGATGAATTTATTATGTCTGAGATACTGTTATTTAATTTTGAGCATGAGTATGTTATGTCAATATATATGTATCAGAGATTGATGGCATGATTATATGGATATGATATATCTGAATTGATCATAATGCAAGTCGGAATTGATTTGATGAAATCAACATAAAATGATTAAATGAAAAGAAAAAGATATATGGTATGGACTAGCCTTGTCATATGGAACAGCCCGCCAGGAGCTTATGCCTGGGACAGCCCCCACTGGCTTACAGGTGGATCAGCCGGCCAGGAGCTCATGCCTGGGACAGCCCGCCAGGAGCTTATGCCTGGGACAGCCTCTCACGGGCTTCCGTACGTGGGACAGCCGGTCAGGAGTTCATCCTGGGACAGTCTTGAAAGACTTTTTAAGTGGATTCGATCCGGATGATGACTGAGGTATAGACTTGGATAGTCTAGAGCCAGAAAGAAAATGTTAAAAATCATGTGATTATGAAAAGAGAAATGAAAGGTAAGACATGAAATAATTGTTGAATAAAAGTGTTTCACCTGTTAACATATAATGATGCATCTATTTTGACAAGACAGAAAATTTATGAATATTTGTATTATTCTGGACATTGAACATGAGATTTTATATTTTATTGCTCATCCTTATTTTTAGACTATATTATTATATCAGTGTGATATGAAAATTCTTACTGGGCTGTAAAGCTCACACCCCTTCATCTTTCTTTTCTTCTCAGAGTTACAAGATGTCCATGGTTGGCTATGGTATGGATTTGTGAGTGAGCGGATGCATAGATAGAGTACCGTTGATACCTGATCAGAGAATTGAAGAAATTTAAATTGTAATTATGCAAGATTTTATGAATTATTGTTGAAATAAATTATTATGGTTGATAAAGTTGTAATGATTTAATTTGGCCTTGCATATTCTTTAGGGCTTGCTCTAAGGAGTATGCGGCCATCACGTATCCGATCCGGGTGTTGGGTTCGGGGTGTGACAAAAACACTTCTTCAAGATATCATAAGTTTCTCATGTTTATCTTTTGAAAAATGATGTGCACGCTGCCTTCATGTAAGTAACTGCAGTCTGAGCAAGTTCAAATTTGTTGTGTCATAAGAAGTGGCGAGATGCCTTCGATGTGTGGTTGAAGGAGTCCGAGTGGAGTAGAAGCAGACAGGTACCATCAGTTGATGAATACCTTGGAGTTGCCACGATCTCTGTAGCTGTACAAGCGATGTTTCTCCCCGCATGCTATCTTGCAAGTCCGAAGCTCCCACAGAACTCTCCAGGAACCCATTATACCAAAATTACCATCTTGTTAATGCTCTCAGCTCGCTTACTGAACGACATGCAAAGCAACGATGTAATACTACTTCCTCACCACAATTTTTTAGCCTATTCGTGTTATTATTGTTGTTTTCAAACTGATGCAAAATCATTTCAGAGAGAAATGAAGGACGGGAAACTGAACATGGTGCCATTGTACTTGAAAGAGAACCCAAGGGCAAATATTGAAGATTCATTTGCATACATAAATAACAAACTGGAAAGGCACAAGATGCATCTGCTTGAAATTATTATGACTGATGGCTATAGTGAAGTGCCAAAAGAATGGAAACTGCTCCATCTATGTGCTTTGAAGGGGTTTCAGATGCTTTTTAACAGTTGTAATGCATTTGACTCGCCTACTGCGCTACTTCAGAATATCAACATGGCCATCTATGAGCCATTAGTCATGGACGTTCGGAGAACGCTTCTGCCATAAATTGTGCATAATGCTCATGAGTTAATTAAGGAGAACACAGGACGTACAGTCTGCGGACAGGAGGACTGAAAAAGAATTGCTGGTGATGACTAAAGGTCAGCTTCAAAGAGTGAATTGAGAGGAGCAATGCATTCCAAAATCAAGCAATCGCTGCACTACATGAGGCCCAAAAAATTGCTTAGACTACAGTGCCCCCTTCCTACTTCTTTTTAGCTATGCCGCCCCTTTCTCCAAGACCTCTGTTGAAGACGTAGGTTCAAGTGTGCACGTTGAAGAAATATTTTATATCTATGCTATTTTATCTGGTTGTAGAAAGTTTCCTCTTATATGTATCTCGACTAGGGTTATATTATCTTGTGTCATGTTGCATTTTTATTGAAAGGGTGCATACTATTGTATTTTATACCACATATTAATGTTAATAAAGGAAATGTAAGTGCAACAAGAATTTATGGTTGTTTGTCCATAGTTTTATCCATGTTTATATATACACACATGTTATACGTGTAAATTTGGGCTCCTTCTCATTATATAAGCATCTAGATCTTTCAAAGGGCTCATGATGCAGTGTCCTCTAATCATACATAAGCTATTAGTCAAGTCTATTGTAGTACCATTTATATTATCTTAGGATCCCATTCAAAGAGACTACCTAGAAGTTACCATTTAGATGTTCTTTTTCTATAAAGTATCCAAGATTCTCCTAGCATATAACTTATATCTGCATGGATCCTCGCATATATATATATATATATATGTTAAATATCTTGACATTTTATATATAATATCCTTAGCCTTATGCAATTAAGTTTAAGTGTGTTTTTGAAGCTAGTGAATGATTCAGACCTCAATCCAAGAACTATTGATCTAACAAAATCATCTCAAACATTATTCTTAAGTTTCTTATTTAACCTTATCTAATCTAATTACACCTTTTAATGCAACCTAACTCGACTAACTGAACTCTACTTGAATTCTGGCTAAGATAGGGTAGGATAGGGTTGGATCAGAGAAATCCTAACTTTAGACTAGGTAGGATTGGATTAGGGTTGAGAAGTATGAAAGCTAGAGTTATGTTACATTTGCTCTTAGCTTGAATCTACTTGCTTGATTACATCCATAACGAAAAAATTGGACAGAAAGGGGTAGTTCTTTAAATAAATATGACCAACGGCCACGGCAAAATCCTGAAAAATGGAAGGAACTCCTTTTGTCAGGTTTGAAGGGACTTCGAATGTCATATAACAATTCTAATGCATTAGAATCACCAATGGCATTACTACAGAACATTAGCATGGTGATTCACGCATCTTTGATAATATGTCCATTGAACATCTATGCCACATTTTCTGCCACATCCCTTGGATAATGGAAGGAGAGCACTAGACAAATTTGGATAATGTCCATCAGAAAGAACCGTTGGTGAAAGATAGAGGTCGCTTTCAAGCACTGAACTGCAACATATATAGCATTTGATCCAAGAGCAATGTCTTCCGCAGTCAAAATCCTCACAAAAACATGCCTTCTGAAATCAAACGAACACTAAACTATTTGAGGCTCAAAAGTTTGCATCAAATAGGGTTCCCCTATTTCGACATAGTTCAAATACTTCCAACTTTTGTCTCTCACTGACTCAAGCGTTTAGATTTGTAAGTATCCCACGTCCACACCCGTATGTCCATGCAAGGGACCTGGATGTTCTTCCTGCTCTAGTTTCTGCTCATTCTTCTCACAGGATATCGCCTTCTATGCTTCCCAGACCAGTCACAGGTTCTGATATATCCATTGGTTATTGAGAGCGATTAACTTCGTTGTGATGGCTATTGTAGTTAACCAATTATAAGCTTTGCTGGCTTGTCGGCTTTGGACTTGAGAGTGTTGGATTCGTCTCCTCAATCTGTTGCACAATGCTCTGCACATAGCAAAAATGAAAAAATCAGAGGAGGAAGAAAGGGAGCAGGTTTAAAACTGTTTCTACTATCAGTTTAGGTGATAGCCAATATCTGATATATAAAGGCCTTACAAAAAAGATGAATCTACGAAATCCATAACAGAAAATGGAAACAGCCTCCACACTATACGGAAACAAAAAAATAAAATAACATCTCACCTATGACCCAGTCTACTAACAACTTCTCCTATTATTTGTATCACTATTCAACACACCCCCTTGATGCAAAACCACAAACACCAAGAAGTTTTCTAAAATATAAGAACTTTCTAGGAGGAAGTGCCTTTGTTAATATATCTGCAACCTGCTCATTTGTTGCATAATTTTTCATCTTGATCAAACCTTTGGAGATTTGTCTCCCACAAGAAGTGATGACGGATGTCAATGTGCTGAACACGGCCATGATGAGAAGGATTTTTTTGACATGAAGATGGCAGCCATGTTGTCACAAAAGATCTCGGTTGCATTTAACTGAGGTTGTTGGAGATCTTCAAGAATTCTTCGTACTCAAATTGCTTAGCATACTGCTGCACCCGCAACATACTCAGCTTCAGATGAAGACAATGCAACTGTTGCTTGCTTTTTTGATGTCCAGGTAGTTGCTCCTGAACTAAGGCTAAAAAGAAATCCTGTTGTGCTCTTTCGATCATCTAAGGAACTTGCCCAATCACTGTCACTAAAGCCAAATAAATTCAGGTTAGCAATATGAGAGTACCATATGCCATAGTTGCTAGTTCCACGAACATAATGTAAGATCCTTTTGGCTACCCCAAAATGTTGTCTTGTAGGTTTATGCATAATCTGGACACCATACTTACTGCAAACACAATGTCAGGCCTAGTATGTGTCAAATACATCAACCTTCCAACCAGTTTTTGAAAAGATGTTGCATCTGCTAGATCTGTGCCATCCTCAAGAGTTAATTTTTCATTAGCATTCATTGGTATATCAACCTTTTTACAAGCTGTCATGCCAAACTTCTGAAGCAAATCAAGAGTATATTTTTCTTGTGAGACAAAAATACCATCCATTGTTTGTTTAACTTCCAAACCAAGAAAATAATGAAGAGCTCCTAAATCTGTCATCTCAAATTCAGACATCATTTGCACTCTAAATTCATGGAGAAGAGATTTGGAGGAGCTAGTATATATAATGTCATCCACATATAAACAAACAATAAGTATCTCACCATCGTTTTTCAATTTCACATAGAGTGTGGGCTCATTCACGCTCCTTTGGAATCCTTTTGCAAGAAAATAGGCATCAATTTTACTATACCAAGCTTTCGGAGCTTGTTTCAACTCATAGAGTGCCTTTTTGAGCTTATAAACTTTGTCTTCTTTTCCTTTGATCTCAAAACCTGAGGGCTACTGCACATATACCTCCTCACACAATTCTCCATTCGAAAATACAGATTTAACATCAAATTGATAAACCATCCATTTATTATGTGCAGCAAGTGCTAAAATAATTCGAACAGTCTCCATTCTTATTACAGGAGAGAAGGTTTCAAAATAGTCTATAGCTGGTTGTTGGGCATACCCTTTGACGACAAGCCAGACTTTATGCTTCTGCACATTTCCATCAGGATTGTACTTTGTTCGGTTCACCCATTTCAGTCCAATGGCTGCTTTTTCTTTAGGTAAGTCAACCAATTTTTAGGTTTCATTTTTTTTAGTTCCTGAGATTTCTTCTTTTGTGGATTTCCTCCATTCTTCTTTCTCTACAGCTTCCTTAAAACATAAAGGGTCTGTAGCCATGAAAGCAAAGTTATGAGAGTTATAAATATCTACAAGTGATCTCACCTTCTTTGGTGTGCTTTCACTTGAAGAACCAGATTCAAGCACTCTATTTGATTGAGTACTCAAAGGAGTAGTGTCTTGAGCACTTGATGATGGAGAGTTTGCAGGAGATTTCAAATTCTCTGTGTTTGACAGCTGAAAATCTAATCCAATAGTGGGTGTTACCTGCTCAACTTCATCCAATTCTAGCAGCTATTTTCATCAAAAATAATATTTTTATTAACAAGTAGCTATTTTGTAGCAGGATTATACAAGCGATAGGCTTTGCTTTCTTCACTATACCCAATAAAATACATTTAACACTCTTCTCATCTAATTTCTGATGCTTTTCTACACTAATATGGGAATATGCAATGCTTCCAAAAACTCTTAAATCACTTACCTCTGACTTCTTATTGTACCAAGCCTCAAATGGAGTACGATTCCAAACCATCTTTGTGGAAGGAATGTTAAGAAGATAAACAGCTGTAGCCACTGCTTCTGTCCAAAAAGTGTTTGGAAGTTTCTTTGCTTTCAACATACTTCTAGCCATCTCAACCACTGTGCAATTTTTTCTTTCAGCTATGCCATTCTGCTCAGGTGTGTAACTTGCTGTAAGCTGTCTTTTTATGCCATTAAATTGACAAAACTCAATAAACTCATTGGAATAAAATTCTCCACCTCGATCAGTCCTCAAAATATGAATAAACTGCCCACACTAGTTTTCAACATGTGCTTTAAAAATCAGAAATTTAGAGAATGCTTCAGATTAATTCTTTAAGAAATACACCCAACACATTCTGCTATAGTCATCAATGAACAAAAGAAAATACTTACTATTGTTCAGAGATGATGTTTGCATAGGTCCACAAATGTCTGCATGCACCACCTGAAGTGACTTCTTTGCTCTCCAAGACTTTCTACAAAGAAATAATGATGCCTGTTGATGCTTGCCATATATGCATCCTTCACATACGTCCTGCATTTGTTCAATTGATGGCAGCCCAACCATCATTTTCTTCTCATGTAGTAACTTGAGCCCATGAAAATTAGTTGTCCATAATGTTTGTGACACAACCATGAGTCATTTTTAACATTAACAACCAAGGCATGATCTATGGAAGAAGTTTTCATAGGAAACATCTTACTTTTTGTCATACAAACTTCCATGAAGGGCACATCGAAACTTTTTTTGCTAGTAACATATTTGTCACCATGAAAAGAAAGCAAGTAGTCTCTTTGAAGTAATTGCCCAACACTAATCAGATTGTGTGCTTAACCAGAAATATATAAAACATCGTGAATGAATTTCTCATTTCCTGATTTACCGTGAATCATAATTGTACCTTTGCCTTCTGACTGAACTTGCTTGCTATCACCAAGATAAACTGGGACCTTCACTGATTCATCCAAATTCTGAAAAATCTCCTTGACACATGTTATATGGTTGCT
Source organism: Elaeis guineensis (assembly GCF_000442705.2). Taxonomy (NCBI): domain Eukaryota; kingdom Viridiplantae; phylum Streptophyta; class Magnoliopsida; order Arecales; family Arecaceae; genus Elaeis; species Elaeis guineensis. Next base: position 102,952,741 of record NC_025994.2, read on the forward strand.
GCAATCACTATTTAGAAACCAGATGTCAGCATTACTTACTTCACCATTCAAACAAGTAAGAAACAAATTATTCTCCTCTTTCTTTTCTTCAAGAAAATTTGCTTCATGCTTAGAATTTTCTGGACAGAATTTTTTGATATCCTCATATTTCTTGCAAGAATGACACTGCACATCAGAAAAATGGTTACTCCCTTGCTTGGTGAAGTTGTCTTGGTTACCATAGGATTTGCCACGACCACGTCCTCGACCTCTTCCATGGCCACGACCTTCATATCCACCTCAACCACGACCTCGATCTATGGTTTTATTTGTCCTATGTTCAGCTTTGTCTGAAGAGATCTCCATCTTTGCTTGAAAAGCATGTACAATACCTTTCTCCTGTGACCTATTAATTCTCTATTCATGAGCTTGCATAGAACCTATTAGTTCATCAAGAGAATATGTACTTAAATTTTTAGACTCTTCTATGGCTGCAACATGATGGTCAAATTTAGATGGCAGACTCCTCAACACTTTCTCAACAACCCTTTGATCAGATAAGTTTTCACTCATAGCACGAATTTGATTAACCACAACTAAAACTCTAGAAAAAAATCATGGACAGATTCTGAATTTTTCATGAAAAGAGTTTCAAAATCACGACGAAGGCCTTGAAGTTTAACAGTTTTCACCTTGTTTGAACCTTGATATTCTTTCTCCAAAATCATCCAAGCTTCTTGGGATTTTGTAGCTGCTGCTATCCTTGGAAAGATAGATTCATCTACAGCTTGTTGTATCACCAGCAGGGCCTTTGAATCTTTCTTTCAATTCTCCTTTAATTCATTCCTCTGTTGAGCAAAGAGATTAACTCCTCCATCACCTGGTTCTGCATAACCACTTTCAACAAGTTCCCACAAATCTTGAGACAAGAAGAAAGTTCTCATTTTAATCTTCCAAAACTCATAACTTGCACCTTTAAAGATAGGAATCAAAGACTGAGTAACACTTAAACTACTACCATTGGCTGCTGCCATGATGATTTCTTAGAGAACTTTCATCAAACAGTTCAAGGGCACAAGATTTTCTTCCCAACTTCTTGGAGAACGACCACCGATAGTTTGATTTTCTCCTTCAAATAGCCCTTCCACAGTAGCAGAACAGCCCCCCAAAAAGCTTTCTTCCAAGTATGAATCGCACGAACTTGGCTCTGATACCAGGAATTATTGGATTCGTCTCCTCAATCTACTGCACAATGCCCTACACACAGCAAAAATGAGAAAACCAGAGGAGAAAGAAAGGGAACAGATTTAAAACTGTTTCTACTATTAGTTTAGGTGATGGCCAATATCTGATATATAAAGGCCTTACAAAAAAGACGAATCTAGAAAATCTATAACAGAAAATGAAAACAGACTCTACACTATAGGAAATAAAAAAATAAAATAACATCTCACCTATGACTCAGTCTACTAACAACTTCTTCCATTATTTTGCATCACTATTCAACAAAGAGTCCAATCCTTGATTAGTAGAATCATATATCTGGCTAGATCTGAATTATGCAGTGCGTCATATCTGAATATGAGATTGTTTCACTCTTTCATACCAAAATCCCATCGAGATAATTGTGTGGTAAGTTGAGAGAGTATCTTTCTTGGGTGGCGAGATCTCCCAATGATGCAAGACATCCCATATTCTCTCTAGAAGTTGTTGATTTGTGGTTGTATGTAGTATGGGATTCCAGAATAACTTGGAGTAATCACATGTAAGTAGTAAAGGATTCAAAAATGAGGAGCATAGCAAATAGGAACTTGGGCCTTGAATGCCTTTCTTCTAAATATTGTTTGCTGTGAGAAGCTTGTTATTGTAACACAACTAATTGAAGATTTTAACCTTTTCAGGAATGGGTAGGCTCCAAATAATGGTGTTGAAATTCAAAATAATCCCCCATGCAATAAGAAGACATAACACCTCTTTACAGAGAAAATGTGAGAGTGATAGCCTTCTTTTTAATGTGATATTTCCGAAATGGAGCTTGTTCCATTGCTTGAATTTAAATCATAAGAATCAAGAATTATGTACATGGTTTTGAGCTGCATCAAAGCAGTCAGCTGCTTCAATATTCCACCAATCTCTTGTGACACCCGACCCATTTGGGCCTGGCAAACTTTGACGAGCCCAAACTCCCAAAGAAAAAAAAAGAAGGAGACTTAATTGGAGGAGGAGGAAGACTCCTAACCGGAGTCTTCTCCCTCTCCGTTCTCAGTGTAATCGGACTCAAAGAGCCCGGCTAAGACTAGAAGACCACCCCTATAAAATCTCCTCTCCCTCCCTTAGGATTTAACAATGAAAATTCAGCAAAAATTTCTAGAGATTTTTCTAAAAATTATCGTGGGTGTTTGATCAGAGGAGAGGAGGGCCGTCGGAGCTCACCTTGGCCACCGAAACAAGGTAATCTCTTCTCTTTTCATTTTGCATTTATTTTCCGACCATCGGTGACTGGCCATGATTGAAAAATTAGAGAAAAAAAAGAAAGGGGGTGGGTCCCCTATTTTTTGAGAAATAAAAAAAAAGAGGAGAAACATCGCCGACCGACTTTGCATGGTCGGCCGCTGTTACCAGACCTTTGGCCTAGCCACCACCTCGTCGAAGCTCGGGCCACTGAGGGGGACCTCACGGTCTTCCCCTGTTTCGGCCCAAGGGAGGCTGCGGGAAGAAAAGGAAAAGCAGAAGATGAAGAAAAGAAAAAGAAAAAGAAATAGAAAAAAATAAAAAGAAAGAAAAAAAGAAAAGAAAATAAAATAAAATAAAAAGAAGAAGAAAAAAATAAGAGTGTGTTCTCTCTCTTTCCTCTCTCCTCTCTCTATTTTTCTCTCTCTAGATTCTCTCTCTACTTTCTCTGTAGATTTTCTCTCTCTAGGAACTTTCTCTCTCTGATTGCATCATGGATCCTAGGATAAACTTGAGATGAAAATTAGATGACTTGAGATTGCTCCAAAATTTGTGCAGTAGATTGGATCCCGATTCGGTCCTTATTCAAAATTCATAGCACCTGATTATAGTTAATTTATATTGAGTCATTCTGATATGACCTCTGATGATCTCGATCATGATTGTCTTATTTGAAAGATACGAAGATTCTCTCTCCACTTTCTCTCTCTACTTTTTCTCTCAAAAATTTTCTCTCTCTTCATGGATTTTCTCTGTCTAGAAGTCTTGTGGACCAATGGAGTGTTTAGATTCTCCTAATTTTGGTTAATCTGAGGAGAGGTCCTGGTTTGTGTTATTAGGATTAATTATCGATAATTTCTTCATATATAATTTTTATAATTGATCAGGGTCATGAAGAGATATGATTGTCTGCATAAGGTGTTGAGTGGAATATCTTATTTTTGACTTCATAAATCAAAGAAGATTCTGTGCTTCGATCAGTTACCGGTAAAGGTAAGAATCTTTGTACATAATCACCATTATATATGCTATTTTATCATTGGTCTTGCATCATTGATTTTGCATCGTTAAATTTGAGATCGATGAATTGCTATGCTTGAGACACCGTTATATTGCTTATATGATTTTTGAGCATGAGTATATTATGTCAATATATATGTATCAATGATTGATGGCATGATTGTAGGGATATGACATATCTAATTTGATCACAGTGTAAATCAGAATTGATTTGGTGAAATCAACATATAATGATTAAATAAAAAAGAGATATGATTTGGACTAGCCTTATTATGTGGAACAGCCTGCCAGGAGCTTATGCCTGGGACAACCGGCTAGGTGCTTATGCTTGGGACAACCCCCATAGGCTTATATATAGATCAGTCGATCAGGAGCTTATGCTTGGGATAGCCTGTCAGGAGCTTATGCCTGGGACAGCCTTGAGAGGCTTATGAGTGAAAGTTTGATCATATGAAAATTGATGCATAGTGTTGGTTAGTCAAAAGTCAGAAAGAAAAAGATTAAAGATTATGTGATAATGAAAGAGAAAAGAAAGACAAGATATGAAACAATTGCTAAACAAAAGTGTTTCACCCATTAACATATGATGATGCATCTCTTTTGATAAGACAGATAATTATGAATATTTACATTATTTTGAATATTGAATATGAGATTTTATGTTTTATTGCTTATCCTTATTTTCAGATTATATTATTATATTGATGTGATATGAAAATTTTTACTGGACTGTAAAGCTCACACCCCTTCATCTTTCTTTTTTTTCTCAGAGTTACAGGATGCTCAGATTGGCTGTGGTATGGATTTGTGGGTGAGCAGATGCATAGATAGACTATCGTGATATTCGATCAGAGGATAGAAAAAATTTTAATTATAATTATACAAGTTTTACTAATTATTATTGGAATTAGATATTATAGATGTTGAGGTTGTAATGAATTATTTTTGGTCTTGCATATTTTTTAGGGCTTGTTCTAAGGAGTGTGCGGCCATACGTATCCAACTCGGATGTTGGGTTCGGAGTGTGATAGAATAGTATCAGAGCATAGGTTATGATCATTAGGGACTATGATATAAGTGATTAGGATGTGATAGAATAATATCAAAGCTTAGGTTTAAGATCACTAAAAATTATGAAATTATATCAAAATTTTATATATGATCAATAGGATGTGGCAGAGTGATATCAAAGAATATGACTGAAGTGGTATTAAAACTTTAAGGTCACTAGGGACTGTGACATAACTGATATCAAAACTCTAGGATTATAATCAATAGAGTATGATAGATAATATCAGAGTTTAAGGTTATGATCATTAAAGATATGATAGAATGATATTAGAGTTTAGGTTATGATTACTAAAGAATATAACTTAAGATATTTGATCTTAAAGTTATAATTATTCAAGATTGTGACTTTAGTGATATTTAAACTTAGGTTATGATCATAAAGAACATGATAGACATAAAAGAAAAGATTCAATATTTGAATTTCAAATCAATAGATACAATGATGAAATTTATGCATAAGTAGCATATGATGTCTATAATAGAATTAACAAGTTATATCTTAGATTTCAATTAGTAGGGTTGACCTAAGTATGAGAAGTATTGACCCTAGAATGAAGAGGGAGATATTGATGTGTTGTGTTGAGTATACTCGATTATCTATTAAATGCGAAACTTATATGGGTGAAGGTCATAATAATTTTTTTGATTTTGATGTTAATTTTTTGAGCATTATAAAATTTTTGAACTTATCAGAAGGAAGTTAATTAGGATGTAGTCTAAGAAAAAATTTCATCATATGAGAAAAAAATATTTTTGAGCGTTGAACCTATAAGAGGTTATATATGAGACTCTATTTTAGATGAAAAATATATTTAGATTTTATTATGAGAATATGGAATACACGTCTTAGTGAAATATTTGGTTACTCAAAGTATCATATTTAGACCTGTTTTCTTGATCTTTCAAGTTGCATTGAATTTTAAGTCAGAAGTTGCTTTTCTAAGTGGATCTGAGGTATTTTGATATTATCGTTAAATGAAATAAGAAATTGATTTTGTTAGAGTATGATATACATGTTACGATGAAATCTTTAATAATTTATATTTTCATCTTCGATTAGATTCCTTACTTTTTCTTATGAATATTAAAGATAGTGGACTGTAATTCAAATCAAAGTTCAGATTTTTGAGCTGATCTAAGGTATCTTATTGTTAAATTTTGGATAATTTATATAAATCTTAACAAATAAAGGGGATAAAATTTTGCATGGATTTATCTATTGATGCGAAAGATTATGATGAAGAAAGCTCTACAAGAAATAACTAAAAGTTGATTCTACTTACAAAGATGTTGACTTGAGTTCGTCTAGTTTGTTCAAGTTGAAGTTAATTCTTTTGCAAAGAAAGGTTGGTTAGGAAGTTGTCTAAATGATTGTAAGGTAAATCGAAGGTTAACTCAATTTAATTTTAGATATATTGGATTCTTGGAGAATGATGAAGCTTATGCAATGATTTCAAATATAGAAAATAGATAAAAATTTAATTTTGATGTGCTATGCTCAAGAGATAGTAAAGATAAATAAATAAAAAAAAAATTTAAAATTTTACTCTAAGTTTTATATAAAATTTGAAAGTTAGATCTATTTTTGATTAATCTAACATATAAGGATATTTTTATCTTTGATAGACTTATATAATTTGATAAATTAAGATCAGAGTGTGCAGCAAAAGTATGATGATTTTAAATTGATTAAAAATATTAATCTTTTAAATCAAAAGATATTATTGAATACATTAGTTGCAAATAAGGAAGAATTTTATTGATAATGAAAGGATATTATAGATTTTGATTTAATCTGATCATAGCTAGATAATTTTTGTCAGTAGGTTGTTTCATTGTAGATAATGCCAAAAAATCCTAGATATCTCAAGTTTATTATTAACAGCTTGATAGTTCTGTTATTAGTTCAAACCTAGAATGTCTTGACACAGATCTCATATTTTTTCAAATTTAATATTATTGCTCGAACTGGCATAGAAGGTTGAGATTTTTCTAAGATGGGAGTTCAGTTGTTAAATTTATTGAAAGATCAAGAGAAGAAAGAAATTGATGATTGTAAAGAGTGCCCGATATTTGGCCTTTCTTTATTTTCTATCATAGGTAGTCTTAGATAATTATGAATTTTGAGTGGAATATATTGAATAAATAATTATGGTATGTTAACACAAGTCTAAAATATTACTGCTCTTCAAAAAAAAGAATGAGTTTAAGAATTCAAATAATTTTGTTATATCAAGAATTATGAGAAATAAATAATATGTAAAAGATTAGTGAAAGCTTGAGAATGACATAAAGAATATACACTTTTGAAATATATGTATCTCAAACAACATAACTTAATTTCGAGGATGAAATTATTTGAAGAGGGGAGAATGTGACACCCGACCCATTTGGGCCTGGCAAATTTTGACAAGCCCAAAAGCCCAAAGAAAAAAAAAGAAGAAGGAGACTTAATCAGAGGAGGAGGAAGACCCCTAATCGGAGTCTTCTCTCTCTCCGTTCTCGATGTAATCGGGCTCAAAGAGTCCGACTAAGACTAGAAGACCACCCCTATAAAATCCCCTCTCCCTCCCTTAGGATTTAACAACGAAAATTCAACAAAAATTTTTAATGATTTTTCTAAAAATTATCGTGGGTGTTTGATTGGAGGAAAGAAGGGCCGCCGGAGCTCACCTTGACCGTCGGAACAAGGTAATCTCTTCTTGTGTCATTTTGCGTTTGTTTCCTGATCGTCGGTGACCGACTATGATCGAAAAATTAGAGAAAAAAAAGAAAGGGGGTGGGTCCCCTATTTTTTGAGAAATAAAAAAAAAGAGGAGAAACATCGTCGGTCGGCTTTGCATGGTCGGCTATCGTTGCCGGACCTCTGTCCAAGCCACCACCTCGTCGAAGCTCGGGCCACCGAGGGGGACATCATGGTCTTCCCCTGTTTCGGCCCAAGGGATGTCGCGAGAAGAAAAGGAAAAGAAGAAGAAGAAAAGAAAAAGAAAAAGAAATGGAAAAAAAAGGAAAAGAAAGGAAAAAAAGAAAAGAAAATAAAATAAAATAAAAAGAAGAAGAAAAAAAATAAGAAAGAGTTCTCTCTCTTTCCTCTCTCCTCTCTCTACCTTTCTCTCTCTAGATTCTCACTCTATTTTCTCTCTAGATTTTTTTCTCTAGGATCTTTCTCTCTCTGATTGCATCACGGATCTTAGGATAAACTTGAGATAAAAATTAGATGACCTGAGATTGCTCCGAAATTTATGCAGTAGATTAAATTTCGATCCGGTTCTTATTCAAAAATCATAGCATCTGATTATAGTTAATTCATATTGAGTCACCCTGATATGATCTTTGATGATCTCAATCATGATTATCTTATTTAAAAAATATAAAGATTCTCTTTCTACTTTCTCTCTTTATTTTTTCTCTCAAAAATTTTCTCTCATAGATTTTCTCTCTCTAAAAATCTTATAGATCAATGGAGGGTCTAGATACTTAGACGAATCCTAATTTTAGTTAATCCGAGGGGAGGTCCTGGATTTGTGTTATTAGGATCGATTATCGATAATTTTTTCATATATGATTTTTATAATTGATCAGGGTCATGAAGAGATATGATTGTCTGCATAAGGTGTCAAGTGGAATATCTTATTTTCGAATTCATAAATCAAAGAAGATTCTGTGCTTGGACCAGTCATCGATAAAAGTAAGAATCTCTGTACATAATCACCATTATATATACTATTTTATCGTTGATCTTGCATCATTGATTTTGCATTGTTGGATTTGAGATTGATGAATTGTTATGCTTGAGACACCATTATATTGCTTATATGATTTTTGAGCATGAGTATATTATATCAATACATATATATCAATGATTGATGGTATGATTGTGTGGATATGACATATCTAATTTGATCACAGTGTAAATCGAAATTGATTTGGTGAAATCAATATATAATGATTAAATGAAAAAGAGATATGGTTTGGACTAGTCTTGTCATGTGGAATAGCTCGTCAGGAGCTTATGCCTAGGACAGTCGGTCAGGAGCTTATACCTGAGATAGCCCCCATAGACTTATATGTGGATCAGCTGGCCAGGAGCTTATGTCTGGGACAGTCCACCAGGAGCTTATGCCTGGGACAGCCTTGAGAGGCTTATAAGTGAAAATTTGATCAGATGAAATTGAGGCATAGTGTTGGTTAGTCGAAAGTCAGAAAGAAAAAGATTAAAGATTATATAATAATGAAAGAGAAAGGAAAGACAAGACATGAAATAATTGCTGAACAAAAGTGTTTCACCCATTAACATATGATGATGCATCTCTTTTGATAATATAGATAATTATAGATGTTTGCATTATTTCGGATATTGAATATGAGATTTTATGTTTTATTGCTTATCCTCATTTTTAGATTATATTATTATATTGGTGTGATATGGAAATTCTTATTGAACTGTAAAGCTCACACCTCTTCATCTTTCTTTTTCTTCTCAGAGTTACAGGATGCTCAGATTGACTGTGGTATGATTTGCGGGTGAGCAGATGCATAGATAGAGTGTCGTGATATTCGATCAGAGGATAGAAAGAATTTCAATTATAATTATATAAGTTTTACTAATTATTATTAGAATTAGATATTATGGATGTTGAGGTTGTAATGAATTATTTTTGGCCTTACATATTCTTTAGAACTTGCTCTAAAGAAGGTACGACCATCACGTATCCGATCTGGGTGTTGGGTTCGGGGTGTGACATCTTTAATATATATGATTATGAAAATTAGGATAGTGATACTACATGTTCTCGAATTTGAAAGGCCGCTGGGGCTTATTCATTTTGTCAATCTAAGGGTTAAGGGAGAGCATACAGTTTAAATCATATTTTGCAGAACACTAGTGCAGTGCCAATATATGGTGGTGTATCCTATAAAAAAGAGACTGCATCACAGTGATAATCCCGAAAGGTTAGTCATCCATAGAAGGGATCAGATAATTCACATAGCAAGATGATAAAAAATTTTGGACCCTGCTTGCTTGCCAACCCTTGAAGCATCAAAAATTTGCCAAGCGTGTCAAAACATCACATCGCATTATTGAGCATTGAAGAGTAATGATGCTAGTATAAACTAGTAATTAAAATGGAAAATCTGTGAGTAATCTTCCATGCCGAATCCTGTAGCTAGAGCGATGCTGTTTCTATGCATTGTATTGGAATTTTGTGTCGGAGCATGCATATATTTTTAAAATTTTTTTTTAAACAACGTTGTGGAATAGAAGATTAAAATATTTTTTAATCTACATCATGCATGTATAAAATATAGAACACTAGAATTTACTTCATATGCTGAAATTGAATACATACTAAATTTTATGCTGAAATTAAATATGTGATCAAATCACATACTTGTTTCGTAAATTCTTTCTTCAAATCTGGATCTGAAAAGGTTCTTCCTTAATCGTGTAAGTATCCGGCCTCTATAGGTATCCATTCAGGATTAGTCTGGAACAGTTCTCTTTGGTGTTGATTCTTTTTCTTTAAGAACAATCAACCTACGAATCTGAATGAAGCTTAGATCGCGATCAACTCTTTGATCTTTTTCTTGATCTTCTTCTTCTTTTTTTCTTTTGTTTTTCTTTTCTTGATTATGAAGTAATCATGGATTGAAAAATCAGCAAGTAAAGGGATGCCCAAGCTCCTCTTGGGTGTGGAGAAGTACTGGGATGCCCAACACCTTGGGCATTGGACTTCAAGGGGAGAAGAGAGGGAGAAGAGAGAGGGGGCGTGGAGAGCTTCTAAGGGAGGCATGGGCTGCTGAAATTCAGTTGTTAGGAGCCTTAAGGAAGACCTCTTTAAATAGGCATAAGGTTTGAATCTTATTCAAAACCAAACAACTACTTAATGCAAGTTCTACTTGCATTAGGAATCTTTATTCCTTTAGTTATTTGACTCCTTTTAAGAGATCCTTTAGGTACCAACTTTTGGAGTCCTTGCACCCACAAATACACACACCACATGATTGCCATGGGATGCCCCAATCAGGTCCACACTCCCTCTCTAGTGTGTGCATGCCTAACTTGATCAAATCAAGTGGCGCCCCATCAAAACTATCAAAGAAATTGATTAAGGGTTTGATTCCTTAATTCATATGATCTAAAATCCTAAGCACCTAACGATTGGAGCCCAATGAATCTAATTCATTTAGGTTATTAGTAGATAATTGAATTTGAATTAATCTTATCAAATAAGAAATTTTAATGCAAAGAGAAAATTAGGTTTAACCATGTGCTGGCAAGATTATCCTGAACTAAATTAGATTTTTCTAAATCCAATTGAGACTTCATAAGCCTAATTGCTTATTTCAGACCTAATCATTTTATTGTGTGACCCCAGAGGTTTAATTATATCTGATAGTGAGATATACAATTCTACTCTTTTCAATTGAAACTTTTTTCAATGGATCGAAACAATTCTACTCTAACTCATTAAGGATTATCGATTCTGAGTAACCCTGTGAGCTCTTACAATCCACCAGTGATACCTTACAGTATGTAGTGACAACCCAGTGAACCAAAAAAGAACCTCAAGGTATAGTTCACATGTGATTCAATCTTTTTATCATGAGTCCCGACTAGATGGCAGGTTATGGATAAATCGTCAAACCTCATAATTAGTCATATGATAGATTTGATTAGCTCAAGTCCAATTACGATCCTTATAGAAACTCTTTTTCATTAATCACACTGTTGTGGCCACAGACTCTCGAACTTAGTCTCTCAAATCCCATAGGACTACTCTTCTCTATCAAGATCGACATATTCCATCTAGATGTGCATCCTATTCCTACAGTGGACCAACTGTCACCCACATCTACTATAAGAGCTCATTGAGATTATGTTTATGTGTCAGTCAAACTCTAGCAGTCTCACTATGAGCAATCATACCATCATAGATCAAAGGACCATTCACACAACCACTACAAGAAATTTGATTTTTTGCGACGAAATTTTTTCGTCGCTAAAAATCTTATTTTCGTTGGTAATAGTATTTGCGACGAAATATATCATCGCTAAAAATTTGTAGAGAAAGCCTCGTAGCAAAAGACCTTAGCGACGAAAATATTTTATTTCATCGCAAAAAATAGTAAACCCAGACGACGAAGTTATGTACTGTATTAGCGACGAAAATATTTTGTCGCAAGAGCTTAAATATTCGTCGCTAAAATTGCAACGAAAAAAAATTTCGTCGCTAAATATTTTGATTAAAAATTTTTTTTTCTTATTTTTTGCGACAAAAATTAATTTCGTCGCAAAACTTAGCGACGGATTTCGTCGCAAAATAATTTGTCGCAAAAATTTCATTGCAAAAATTACGACGAAAAAAAATGTTCGTCGCTATAATTGCGACGAAAGAAAATTTCGTCGCTATAATAGCAACGAAATAAAATTTTCGTCGCTAAAAGGGTGACGAAATAAAAAAATTTCGTCGCTATAATTGCGACGAAATAATAATTTCGTCGCTATAATTGCAACGAAATAAAAATTTCATCGCAAAAAGTTTAAATTTTTAGCGACGAAACTTTTTTTCGTCGCAAAAATAGCAACGAAATAATTTCATCGCAAAAATTGCGACGAAAAAAAAATTTCGTCGCAAAAGTTATAATTTTTAGCGACGAAACTAAGACTTTCGTCGCTATAAGGATGATGAAATAAAAATATTCGTCGGCATAATTGCGACGAAATAAAAATTTCGTCGCAAAAGTTATAATTTTTAGCGACGAAACTAAGACTTTCGTCGCAAAAATAGCAACGAAATAAAAAATTTCATCGCAATGAATAATAAATGTTTTACTTTTTTGGGTTCATAAATTTTTTTGCGACGAAATTAATATTTCGTTGCTAAAATAAATTTTGGATAAAAAATAAAATTTTTATTAATTTTTCAAAAAAACCTGCTCAAATACAAATTATCTGATCAAACATATTTTAAATAAACAGTATGTTAACACAATAAAAATATTCTAAGTCAAAAGACCAATTTCAAATAACAAAAAGTTTCATAACCATCTTTGTCATATACAAAAATATAAGTCCATACACCATTTTAAATTTAAAATAAGTACAAACTAAGTATGATCTGACTCATTGGCCTCGTTCCCTCCTCCAGGCGTCGATCCCTGACCCGATACGTGTCGCGATGGTGGTGCAGAGGCGGCATCATGTGACTGTAGAGGTGCTAACTCAGAAGCATCAATACCGAGCCGTCCCGCCACCGCAGCTACGATCCTCTCGAGCGTCTGACTACGATTCATCCAGTAACTAATCTGATCTTGCATCATGCTCATGGATGTCCTAACTGCCTCTGACACCGATGCATCATCAGACCGGCCGGATGACGAACTGCATGATTTTTTGGACCGCATGCTATGACCAGATCCTAGCTGCCGCCCGAGGACGGTATCCAAAATCGTATCATCTGTCATCAAACAAACCTGCTGCGATCCAGTATCACCATCAGATCCCACCTCCCTCGTCGCCTGCTCTCTCAATTCTAACATTTTTTCCTTCACAATAAACCAAATAAAATCATAAATTTTTTTCAAACTCTTTAAAAGTATTCAAAATATAGAGTAATGATACTTACATGATGCTGCCTCGCCTCCTCGGTCACGAACTCACCACTCTTGTTTTGATAGAATTTAGCATAGGCGTCGACTCCGGATAGTCCCTGTTCAAACAAAAAAAAGAAAAAAAAGATATAAAAATAATATAAATATTTAATAGAATCAATCTTGCGTGTGAAAAAAATAACGTACCATCCTCTTCATTCCCTGTGCAAAAGAGGCACTTCCTTGCGTGTGAATAGAATCAATCTTGCTCCTATTCACCTTATTCGCCTCCGATCGCCGCTACAAAATACATACAATTATAACCAATAAAGGACATAACATAATTAAAAAAACTTGGAACACTAGACATACCTGAAATGCCTCACTTCCAAAATGCTCACATAACCACCGCCAATCGTCACTAGACCCAGCCTAATTTCTGTATGGCTGGGTCACAGGATCAATCCCCTTCGCCTGCAGCTCATTGCAGTATTTATGAAGCCTACATCGCCGATCTCTGTATCTATTTGCAGCCATTTTGAGAATACATGCCGTCACTTCTTCGTCAGTGCAATCCTCGAAGTCAATATTATCCTACACAGTAATCATACCAAAAGGCAAATACATGAAATTATTCATATAATAAAAAATTTATTTATATAACCAAAAATAATATGGATCATGTAATGATATGCAAGACATCCAAATTTAATTCTTACCCTGATGTGAGAGACTAGAGCATCACGGTATCGAGGAGCTACATGCTTGAAACTTTCAGCAGCCCACGAAAAATGATTCCACATATACAAACTGATCTCATTTGCGACGATACTAGCCTCTGTGCCAACCGGATGATCTCGAAATATATGTACCTTCGGTTTTTCATTGTGTGTATGCACATATTTTTCCAAAACAAGACCCCTACTAGGACCACGCACTGCACGTCGATGCTGTGTTCCTACATGTAAAAATTGATGAAATGAACATATATCATGTATCACTAAATGCATATAACAAAAAAATATATATGGTTTATAAATTGATAGAGATGTACCTGTAAGAGGATGATGCTGCGGTACCATGGCCTCCGGCTGGGCAAGCTCTGGCTGAGCACTAGGCGGCTCTGTGGACTCGGGCAACTGAGTCTCATCTAAATCCTCTGACTCATCATGCAAAATGCTAAAGTGAGGATGTGTATCATCAAGCGGAGCCTGCTGCCTACCCCGTGAATGTCTACGTCCAGGACCAGTCATGATGCTGCAATGATTAAAATAATTTAAATCAGTAAGTAATCAAAAAAACTCAAGTATTACATGATATAATAAAAAAAAATAAATTGAATTATTTATTCATATTAATTATTGTTCTCAGATTCTGAACTCGTGTCCATATATTCATCTTCGACGGGAGTCATAGAAGACTTCGATCCTGAAGTACTATCATCATTGTCGTTAACGAAGTCATTATTGGATCGTGCTCGTGTCCGTGCCCTTATGGACGATCCAACAACAGAAACATCCTCAGGTTCATACATTTTTTGTTGTTTTATGATCGAGAATGTGGCAGATGATGAGACTTCTTATGTACTGTTGTGGTGAAGTAGAGAGAGCAATAGGAACAGATGCATGGAACCTTGAGCAGCCAGTGTAGAACCCATACGTAAAAATGATACCCGGAATATACTGATGTCTTTGTTCTTAGGTGCAGATGTTGGAGCAGACTTTCACAGCCTAATTTGATAGGATGAATAATGTCTTGTTTGGTTCTAAATCGCCATAATCCAGAAGCTAATGGCTCACAAGCTGATTGTGCATTGCTGGTATGGACACAATCTATTTGAGAAAGATAGGCCAGAATTTTCCCTCTGGTTCAGAGGAGCAAAGCGTGCAGATCAGCCAATTCATGCATAACTATTCACGGTTTAGACTTTAGCAGCGTGGCTGATCAACAGTTTGATGTGTTTCGAGTGCAAGTTTGCAGAGTTTGCTGCAATCCGAGCAGAGTCATGTTTTTTTCATCATGGTATATTTGATAGATAACTCTAGTTGGAGTAGCAGGAAACTGCAAACAGAACATCTTGATGGTCGATTTGAGCAAAATATTCCTATCAAATCATGCCTTTTAGCTCCTAGAATGTGTGCACTAATCTGGTCAGAGAAAATATTAAACCTTTATAGTTGGCCGCGATGCACATACAAACTGAGAAGTAGAAACTTCATTATAAATTGACCAGTCCATAGGGAATAAGAAGCCAAACAGTTACTAAAAGCTCACTGATTTTTTCACCAATGTAGAGATGGCAATGTTGCGCCATTGCTGTCGAGAAGGGAAGAAGGAAACCGAGAGTGCAGGAGAATAGAAGACAACTGTGGTGGGGTTTTGCCTTCGAATCCTTCGAAAAATTTTCCTCGAGTTGCATCGCGCCATGGTCCTTCTGCCACAAAAGTCATAACCGAACCCACCAATGAATTAATCAAGTACACCATTATGAGACTGGCACCAGAAACCTTGGAAATTTTCGAGTTTGCAACAACGTCATCACCTGAAAAGAAAAGGAACAGAAGGAGAAGAAAGTTTGGCCGGAAGGGAAGAAGAGGCCGGGAGGGGCGGAGGAGCAGAGGGCGGAGAGCTCTCTCAGCTTCCGGGTGTGCACGGCGTGGGAGAGCCGGCACTCGTCCAGAACCCTCGCGATCTCGCGATCGCGCGGCGGTGCCGGCCCGGCGGCGACGCGGCGGTGGCGGCCCGGCGGCGACGCGGCGGCGGCTGCGGCGGCCCTACGAAAAAAAAAAAAACACAGACTGAGAAAGGGAGGGAGAGGCCAGAGAAGAGGGATTGGAGGGAGGCGGGAGAGAGGGTGGCGAGGCGGGAGGGAGATGGCCGGCAAGCTGGGAGGTGGGCTCGATCAGCGACGGGGGGCGGGCTCGAGCGGCGACGGTGGCGGGGAGGGAGGGCTCGACGGCGGTGGGGAGGGAGAGAGAGAGACGATGGTGGCGGGGAGGGAGAGGACTTACCGGGAAGACGACCGGCGATCGGGGAACGACGACTGTCGCCGGAGATCGGGGAGGGAGAAGATTTGGATGACCGCGGCGGAGATCGGGCCGGGAGGGAGATCAAATGGTTTTTTCAATTAGGGCAGAATACCTTCGGTTTTATTTTTAATTAAAACATATTTAGCGACGAAATAAATTCGTTGCTAAAAATAAATTTTCTGTCACCAAAAAATTTGATTTTTTGCAACAAAAATATTTTCATCGCAAATGATTAATTTTTGGCAACGAAAATTTAATTTCGTCGCAAATGATCGGTAAATCAAGTTTCTCGCAACGAAACAAATATTTCGTCGCTAAAAATTAAATTTTTGGTGACGTAATTATTTTCGTCGCAAAAAAAAAAATAGCAACGAAAAATTTTTCCGTCGCCAAAAAAATTTTTTTTTTTGCGATGAAAAAACTTTCGTCGCTAAAAATCAATTCTAGCAACGAAATTTAAATTTTCGTCGCAAAATATTCAAAAATTTTTTAATAAAATAAAATTTAGCGACGCAATAGTTTCGTCGCTAAATATAAATAAAATTGGTCGCAAAAGTCTTTTTTTTTTAGCAACGAAAAATCAATTTCATCGTAAAAAATATAATTTTTTGGCGACAAAATTTTTTTTGTCGCAAAAAATAAAATTTTAACTACGAAAAAAAAAATTTCATCGCCAAAAAAACTATTTTTTGCAACGAAAAAAAATTTTGTCGCTAAAAATGAACTTCTAGCAACAAAAAAAAAAATTTCGTTGCAAAAGATATAACTTTTTGCAACGCAATTTTTTTCGTCGCAAATACCTAATTTTTGGGGATGAAATTTAAATTTCGTTGCAAAAGCCTACTTTTTTGCGACGAAAAATATTTCGTCGCTAAAATTTCATCGCAAAAAATCAAATTTCTTGTAGTGAACTATAGCATTGAGACAACCACTGACGATCAAGTAAAAATTCATGTGATCTCTTGTATGGTCATGCTAAGTATTAGTTATTTTCTAACAACTATCCGCACTCATCGCTCAGTATCTCTGCACTGTAGACCAAAGACTCATCTATTCTGAAAAAAATGATCTGTGCATTGGTCTATTCGGATCGATCGCCGTCTTCATGATGATACTATGATCGGAAGCATTTAGGAATTATATACATGTCTCTAATTCTCAACACTGAGAATATGTATCGAAATGTTAATTCCATGGATGATTCAAGGACACATCATATTTGAATGAAAAATAAACTTACCATTTTATTGATCAAATCAATGTATTAAGTACAAAATTATATTCTAAATTTATTACAATATGTCAGCCATATTAACTTCTAGGATATACATCTAACAATCTCTCACTTGGACTAATGTCAATTGGCCACTAATCTAAGTCTCATCTCATCTTCTCAAGGTGGACTTTCATCTTTGGCTGGTTCAGTTGCTTTGTCAGCGAGTCTGTCATGTTGTCCATAAAGTTTACTCTTCGCACCTCGATATATTTTTTTTCGAGATAATCACGTATACTGCTGCTCTATGTGCTTGGACTTCTAGTGAGACCTAGGCTCTTTAGTGAGGACTATGATGTCGTTGTCTTTATAGTTACATTGTCATAGCATCTAATGGTATGACATCCAGTTCTGCGACTAACATTAAAATTAAATTTCATCCTATACATCTATAGCATACTTAATTTTTATTGATCGATTGTATGGAACCTTTCCAATATACCAAACCAATATTGCATAAGAATATACTCTGATGTAGATATTCTATCATCAGCATCTATGTATCCTCCCACTCCTAACTCTATCCATTCTCCAAAGATCAAGAATAAATTTTTAGTCCTTCTCAAGTATTTAAAGATATTTTCACAGCAATAATCCAGCACTCCTAGCCTGGATTCGACTGATATCTGCTCGTGACACTCATAGCAATGGCTATATCAGATCGAGTACATAGTATGGCATACTCCTATACCCAAGAGGTAAAAGTTTTTTTTTAGAGTTTTCTATACTGAACCTCTTTAGTACTTTCTCTATGTACAGCTTTTATGACAGGCCTAGCATCCTTTTAGATCTATCCCTATAGATCTTTATTCCAAGAATATAGGATACTTCTCTTAGGTCTTTCATGGAGAATTCTTTGGACAATCAATTTTTGACTATGATCAGTATGGGAATATTTTTTCCAATAAGGAGAATATCATCCACGTACAATATGAAGAATGTCATTGCGCTCCCATTGATCCTTTTGTATACACAAGATTTTTTTTTTCTTCTTGATGAAACCAAACGATTTGATTGCATCATCAAAATGAAGATTCCAACTTCGAGAAGCTTACTTTAATCCGTATATGAAACTTTATAGCTTGCAGACTCTGTGAACACTATCACCAGATGTAAAATCCAAAGGCTGCTCTATATAGATATCTTCCTCAAGATATCCATTTAGAAAAATAGTTTTCACATTCATCTATCAAATTTCATAATCATAATAAGCTGCAACAGCAAGTAGAGTATGGATGAATTTCAGCATAGCTATAGGTAGAAGATTTGCTGATAGTCAATGTCCTCGCACTGACTATAATCATTTACCACGAGCTTAACTTTATAGGTCTCTACCTTGCCATCGGCACCTATTTTTTTTATAGATCTATTTATATCCAATGGGTTCTATACCCTCGAGTGGATCTACTAAGGTCCATACTTAGTTCGAATACATCGCGTCAATTTCTGACTTTATTGCATCTAACCATTTCTCGAAATCGATGTCAGACATCACCTCGTCAAAGGTATTAGGATCATCACCATGATTCTTATCTCTCATAAGAAATATTTTCTTTACTTTCTCCGTTAGCATACCTATGTACCTTTCAAAAGATCAAGGGATTCTGCTAGATCTACGAGGTGGTAGAGGAACATCGACTACTGGCTCATGAATAATGGGTTCATGAGGATTTATAGCTCTTTGCTCTTCAGAGATCTTCTCTTCAAGCTCAACCAACCTCCCATTGCTACCATCCTAGATAAACTATTTTTTTAAGAATATAGCGTTCCGACTCACAATCACATTGTGATCTTGTAGAAAGTAGTAGTATCCCATTGATTCTTTTGGATATCCTATAAAATGAGCTATTATAGATCTATCCTTTAATTTATCAGCCATCTATCTCTTGACATAGGCCGGACATCCCAAGTCTTAAGATAATCTAGACTCGGCTACTTACCGTATCATATCTCATATGATGTGATAGAAACAGATTTTGATAGAATCTTATTCAATAGATGAATTGTAGTTAATAATGTATGTTTTCAAAGATATAAGGATAAATTAGTGAAGCTCATCATGAACCTGACCATATCTAATAGGGTCCTCTTCCTCCTTTCAGATATCCCATTGAGTTGAGATGTTTCGGAAGGAGTCCATTGAGAGACTATACCGTTGTTCTTAAGATATCTTAAAAATTTTTAACTAAGATATTTACCTCTTCAATCAGATCGAAGAGCCTTAATGGGTTTGTCTGTCTGTTTTTTACTTCATTTATAAATTTTTTAAAATTTTCAAAGACTTCAGACTTGTATTTCATCAGATATACATACCCATATCGAGAAGATCATTGGTAAAAATGGTGAAGTAGCTATAACCACCCCTGATCTGCACATTAAATGACCCACACACATCGGTGTGTATCAGGATAGGTAACTCGATGGTCCTTTTCTCATGTCCTATAAAGGATAACTTGGTCATTTTTTTTTAAGACAAGATTCATAAGCTGGGTATAACTCTGGATCAAGAGAGCCAAGGATCCTATCTTTTTTCAGCTTGTTTATCCTGTTCTCTCCAATATGTCCTAGTCTATGATGCTATAAGTATTTTTGATTAATTTTATCTCTGGATCTTTTTTGATCTACGACACTCACTATTTATTTATTTTAAATTCACATTCACATCAATATGTAAGTGATATAGATTGTCAATTAAAAAATTATGTGTAACTAATTTATTTCATAAATAAATGAAATAAAAATTTTTATTAAAATTAAATTCAAAATCATTTTGTACTAGCACAGATACAAAAATCAAATTTCGACTAGCTACAGGAATAAAATAATAGTCCTTCAAATTTAATCAAAATTTCGATGGTAATCAAAGAGGATAAGTGCCAACAACTTCTATAGCAACTTTTACTCTATTGTTGATCCGAAGGATCGTATCAGATTCTTTCAACCTCCTACTTTCTATTAGATCTTGCATTGAGGTACATATATGAGCACTCGAATCAGAGTCCAATACCCAACTAGAAGTAGAAGAAACCGTAAGGTTAGATTCAGTTATGAGCATATCTTCTGAAGATTTATCATCCTTTTGATCTTCAGGCTCTTCAAGTAGAGTGGACAGTTTCTTCTTCAGTGGCCATCAGTGTCACAGTGAAAATACTTTTCTTTTGCTTCAGCCTTTTTTGGAATGTCCTTCTTTGGCTTGCTCTCTTTCTTCTGCTTCTTAGCGGATTTATTTTTTTCTTCCAACCAGACTTTCTCTTGATCGAAGAAGTCTACTCCATAGCAAGAACAGTGCTCTTTGAACTCTTCAAGGTTTCCTCAGTAGTGATCAACATGTTGACTAGTTCGGATATAGTGCAATCAAATTTGTTCATATGAAAATTTATAACAAATTGACAATATGAACCTGTAAGGGATTGAAGGATCAAATCCATCAGTAATTTATTTTGCAAATCAAGTTCGATCTTTTCAAGCTCCTCGATGTTCTTGATCACTGTCATACAGTGCTCATGGATTGACTGCCCTTCGTGCAACTTCAGATTGAAGAGTCTCTTGGATACTTCAAAGCATGCTGTACGGCTCTGCTCACCATACAACTCTTGTAAGTGAGTGATCATAGCCCTGATAGTGGACATATGCTCATGCTGGCTTTGTAACTCATTTGACATAGATGTCAGCACATAGCATTTGATCCGACTGTCTTCATTCATCCACTTTTCATAAGCAATTTTTTACTCTGCTATAGGATAGTTTGGTAACACTAGGGGTTTCTGATTGAGTACATGATCTAATTTTTTAAAAGTCAAGATAATTCTGAGGTTTCTTAGTCAGTCTTTATAGTTTATTCTGGTCAAACGATTGGATTCAAAGATGCAGACAAGAGGATTTGAGGTTGACATTATTTAACTGCGAGAGTAAATATTCAAGTTAGACTTTTGTACTTAAAAATTTATATTTACTCTAAGAACTTTAAGATGTAAACAATAACTCCCACTAACGTTTTGGATCCCTCCACTCCTCGGGTGGAAAATAGAAACCCTAAGCAACAACTAAATTTCTAGTAGGTTTTGTGGTCCTACCAATACCATGCACCTCACCTAACAATTATTGATAATATGTACACCGTTGCATGGACAACTCTTTGCCTAGATGCTTTTCTAAACATATTGTAGTGACTTGGTCTCTAAGTCATGTAGGCTCACCTAACAGTTATAGACCACACTCCTTAGTTAAGCCCGACCCACTGTTTACAAATAGGTGTAAGGCCGTCATTGGGTTCCTCATCAACAGTTATTGGGCCCAACCCCATCCTTACCCTGGAGCAATTCTTTGCTAATAAAGTAATTGCGTATTTTCGGTACAATTGAATCACTGTGACCAATCGAGAACAATCAACACCAGTAGCACGTCCGTACATCTACAATGATGGAAGATCTATGGACTTAATATTTATGAGAAGATTTAGATCTCATCTAATCAGTCATCATATGATCGATTTAATTAGTATGGGCTATACTAAACCACCAAGCAACTTTATTCAAGACTCAATCTTCCAAATTAGCTAGGTAAGTGGAGATCGGTGGGGGGCCCCCATTGCTTTCCTTAGATACTAATAAAATAGTCAGATCAGTGAACGAAATTAATTAAATAATCATCTCTTAATTACTTATCTTAGACACTAATAGGTCAATTGATCCAAATAGGTTAGTTGAAGTAAATCAGATTCAAGCCATCGAGCCAAATTAGGTCTTTAGGTTAATCGATTCTATATGTAAAATTTAATCGATTTGATCAACAATAATTGCATGATCATATAACTTAATTGATCTAATCCTAATCAACAGTTGACTCGATTTGATTAATTACTTAATCAAATTAAACCTATTATGTTCAAATCAAAAATCTTAGATGCAATATAATTACATGACCTAATTTTTGATTTTTTCATAATCTAAATCCTTATGCACAAACTCAAATTTTAGATTCTAAAACTAAATTTTAGATCTAAATTTTTTGTATAAAAGATAAGTTTTAAATCATGAAACTAATTTTCAGATTTAACATACAAGCATATATCTCGTATATGTATGTAAAATTTAGATCTAAACAAAAATTTAGATCGTAACATGATATCATATATCTCATATACAAATCATGAATTATATTGATAATAATTTTTAAAACTAAATATAAAATCATATATCTTATATATAAATCATAAATCAGGTCAAATTAATTTTTGATTTATGCATGCACCTACATATCATATAAACTACAAACCATTCTAGAATAAAATTCAGATCTATGCATGCTTTCACATATCAAATATATGATCTAAAAATTAACTCTTAAATAAATTTTAGATTTAAAATAATTATCTATATATCTCATATATCAAGAAAAAAATAGATTTTAAAATTTTTTTCAAAATATGTATGTCAATTTCATGCATATGATACCCATGGCTCTGATATCATTATTGAAATTTCATATCGAGATATGCATGTATGTTTTAAATTTTTTTTTTCTAAATAATATAGCAGAATAGAAGATTAAAATATCTTTTAATCTATATCATATATGCATAAAATATAGAAGACTAGGATCTACTTCATATGCTGAAATTGAACACATGCTGAATTTTATGCTGAAATTAAATATATGATCGAATTACATATCTGTTTCGTAAATTTTTTCTTCAAATCTAGATTTGAAAGAGAGAAGGTTCTCCCTTAGCTGTGTAAGTATTTGACCTCTATGGATATCCACTTAGGATCAGTCTGAAATAGTCTTCTTTGGTATTGATCCTTCTTCTCTAGGAATAATCATCCTGCGAATCTGAACGAAGTCTGAATCGCGATCAACTTTTTAATCTTTTTCTTAATCTTCTTCTTCTTTTCTTCGCTTACTTTTCTTCTCTTGATTATAAAATAATTAAAGACTAAAAAATCAACAAGCAAAGGGATGCCCAAGCTTCTCTTGGGTGTGGAGAAGTGGGACCCCCAACACCTTGGTCGTTGGACTTCAAGGGGAGAAGAAAGAGAAAAGAGAGAGGGGGCGGGGGGAGCTTCCAAGGGAGACATGGGCTGCTGGAATTCAGTTGTTAGGAGCCTTAGGGAAGATCCCTTTAAATAGACATAAGGTTTGAATTCTATTCAAAATCAAACAACCACTTAATATAAGTCCTACTTACATTAGGAATTCTTTTTTTTTTACTTATTTGACTTCCTTTAGGAGATCTTTTAGGCGCCAACTTTTGAGGCCCTTGCACCCATAAATACACATGCCATATGGCTACCATAGGATGCCCCAATCAGGTCCACATGCCCTCTCTAGTGTATGCATGCCTAACTTGATTAAATCAAGTGGTGCCCCATCAAAACTATCAAGAAAATTGATTAAGAGTTTAATCCCTTAATTTATATGATCTAAAATCCTAAGCATCCAATAATTAGAGCCCAATGAATCTAATTCATTTAGGTTATTAGCAGATGATTAAACTTAAATTAATTTTATCAAATAAAAAATTCAAATGCAAAAAAAAAATTGGGTTTCACTATATGCTAGCAAGGTTATCCTGAACCAACTAAGATTTTTCTTAATCCAATTGAGACTTCATAAGTCCAATTGCTTATTTCAGATCTAATTCTTTTGTTGTGTGATGCCATAGGTTCAATTTTATCTGATAGTAAGATATATAATGATCTCTATCATAGTATCATTGAAACTCTTTTCAATAGGTTGGAATAATATTCTACTCAACTCATCAAGAATTATCGATCCTGAGTAATCCTAGTGAGCTCTCACAATCTACCAGTGACATCTAGCAGATGTAGCACCAACCCAGTAGAATTGAAAAAGAACCTTAAGGTGTAGTTCACATGTGATTCAGTCTCTCTTTCGTGAGTTCCGACTAGATGGCAGGTCATGGATAAATCATCAAACCTCATCATCAGTCATATGATAGATTCGATCAACTTAAGTCCAATTACGATCCTCATGAAAACTCTTTTTCATCATTCATACTGCTATGGCTACAGACCTCGGACTTAGCCTCTCAAATCTCACAGGACTACTCCTCTCTATCAAGATCACACTACAACAGAAATAGATTTTGATGGTGATTTTTATTGCCTTTAGCGACAATTATATTCGTCGCTATTGTATTTATCGACAAAAGATATTTTGCCGCCTAAGGCAGCATCGGGAAAGGTTTTACCGATGATTAAGTGTAGTGTCGGTAAAGATTTTTTAATTCCTGCAAAAGGTTAGAGCTTTTGGCAGTAATTGTTTACGGCATTTATTTTTGTCGTAATAGGGCACTGGACAGATGAAACTTGAAACACCTTTAACGGCAATTATAATTGTTGAAAAAAGATTTTCAAATTTTAAGCTGGCAATTGTTAATGCCGTAATAGGATGAGTCAACCAATAGTTAGAATATATATTATGGCAATTATAATCATTGAAAATTTTTTCAAATTTTAAAATAGTAAATATTTATGCCATTAAAATCTGTGAGTATTGCCTCTAAATCTAAGCTTTTGCAGCCGCAACAATTGTCATTAAAATTTAAAAATTTGTATGCTATATAATTTTTTTTTGATAGAAAGAGTAATAAAGTTAGATTGAAACAAAAATAAAATATGATCTATCAATATATAACTCAAATTATTTATACATATAGTTTTAATTCCTTATCTCTCAAATATTTGAGATAACTATAATAGGGATCAAGTTTGCATCAATCATTAAACATGGGCACATAATACTTAACAAAAACTCAGAAGTCAAAACAGAAACATATACGTGAATCATAATTATCCAAAAGATAGTTTGTGGTATTATTTTTACTATATATAATCTACTTTGACTTGATTACATTGCCATGGTAGTAGACAATAGCTGCAAGATCGCTGCTCTAGAAACAGCTGAAATCTCTTATCTGATATTCATTGGCATCATATAATCCCTCTCTGATATCTATTATTGTTGGTCTATTATTGTTGGTTAGCTTCTCAGATCAATAATAAGTATCTAGAAAGATTTCATATATTACTAAACTATGAAATTTGCAACAGTATAATTGATACTATTACACAAAAAGTTGCAGTATAAGTTTTTTCAATTTGCATATAGATCTCTATTTTTGAACAATATATTACATTGAAACACACTTGTCAAAATAGTATCCTTCCATTAAAAGCATTAGTTCAAGGAACTCATGGTGCAAAAAATATGAGACCACGAGAAAAACTGAAAGCTGGAAGATCTGAAACCCTACTGAAAATCCAACTCTAATTCACCACAAAATACTGCTTTCTATTCCTGTTGAAGAAAAAAAGAGGAAGAATTCAGTTTTCTCAATTTGTTATATTAAAATAGACACCTAGTTGTCATTAGACCTAGAATTTATATTTATGATCAAAAATCTTACCAAATTATATTATATTATGGCAAAACTTTGCAACTGAAGGTTCAAATTTAAATACAATTCAAGTGTTACCTTTCTAACCTGTCTCCTATGCTGGAAACTGCATATATTGCAATTTATTCATAAAAAATGATAATGCTGAAGACTATAAGGTATTACAAATTTACCATGAGTCATGTCAAAGAAATTTGTACCAAAGTATATTAGCTACTCTTTAATGCAAACTTGATATTACACTAGCAGTAATAGTTATTGTAGCAACAAACTAGCAAAGAGAACCTACCAAATCTCTCATCATAGCTAGGAGGTTTTGCTCCTAGTTAACGTTAGATTTGGTTGTAAATTACAGCAGACAAAAGTGTCAAGCAGATTGTTTTTTTTTTTGCTTTCATAGTGTCTTAAAGTTATAATGTAAAATTTTTTACTGAATGTATTTAAATTATGATGATTCTATAGTATATATTTATATTATTAACAGAGGTGTTTTGCAAAAAAAATCCATATTATAAAGTAGTTTGTTCTATTTTTATTTTGCAAGAATAATATATTTTGGACTTTACCACTAAACTATTATAATTTTGTCCCTATAGGCTTTGACTATTAACTAAGAAATTTTAAAATTTATATTGACCAATATTATATATGCACTGATTACCACTACTTGTGCATTTATTAGGTTCAATGTGTATATTCATTTGAGAACTGGCATCTAATGTTAGGTACATTTACATGCATACACATATATTTCTAAAAGAAATTCATTCCTTAAGTCATAATAAAGATCTCTTTGACTATTTACAGGAGCCAAAAGCAATTAACTTATACTGTTACAGACATTATTTCTTATAATTACTTATCTTTAATATAGAAGTTACATATGTAGATGAAAACTTAATTTATGCTATGTCAAGAGCATAGTAAGTTGTAACTAGTAAGTGGTAGTAGATCTACTTTGATGATGGTAAGGCTACTATGAATTTGCATACTAAACTAATCGCAAGGATCCATCTCCAGCCACATTCAAGAAAACCAAATAACTTAAATAATTCGCATAAGGTATGTTATGTCGAGAGCTAGATTTTACTATTCAAAACCAAATAACTCAAACTTGAAACTTCTCCAATTATCCAGCATTCCGATTGTTTCGATACTTTTTTCATTTAAAAAGTATGACCTAAATAAAATAGCAAAGAAAAATAAGTAAGCCAATATAGCAAACTAAATTCTCAAGACAGCCACCATAAAATACAATGCTTTACCTTGACTTGGAGGTTGAGATACAAAAGGAATTAGAGTGGTGTTGCGTTGTCCATGAATTCATTGTGTATTCCCATGAGTACTAGTAGCATCTGGAACCTACTAAAAAGGTAAAAAGAAAATCATTTTACTTGATTATCATTAATCCAACAAATGATATATAATTATCAAAAAAAAATATTAGCTATCTATTTGCTGTATCATTTGAACTTGAAGGCAAGTCTTCAGGATACACGAACCTACTCATATATGATCTCATCAAAGCAAGCTCAGCTTCTAGTTTTTCTTGCTTTTATTTCATGATATTTATCTCCTCAAGATAAAGTTGTGGCATCACTTTCATATCTTCTTGCAACTTATGTATCTGAACTCTTTCCTCTAATGGCATGCTACTTGAAGAAATGATACTACCTTTACCCCATAATCTAGAGGGAGTTGGATCAAGTCTTAAACCATGTACTTGATCACCTTTTTCTACCCCCATCACCTGTGAGTATATATCACCATCTCAAGCAACACTGTCTCTAGATTCTTCATTATTATGTTGATTGTTGCTTAGTTTTTCCTGCATCATTACTTATTTATAGAAAAGAAGCAATTCAGTTTAAAAGGAACAAAATAAAAAAAAAATAGTGCATCAAAATGCTTTATATTGAAGGGTCATATATGCTCACAATCTTTTGGACTGACTTACTATCAATTGATCTCCAATCTTTTCGTTGTTTATGTGTTTCTATAAATATTTCAGTATGTGAGGGCTCCACACCATTTTTTACCTAATCAATCATAAACAATAATGAATAATTGACACTGTATATTAATGTATGCAATATTTAATTAAAATATATCTTTTCTACTATCAAACGTGCAAAACTCTTTGATCCTACAGTGTGAGCCATCTTTTGCTTCGCACGATTTCTTTTATTTATATGATTAAAAAATCATAAAAATATAAGTAAAAAAAAAATAATAGTTATAAGTACTTGAGTAGAAATGAGATAAAAATTATACCTTTCCTTTTTCTGAATGCAAATAACTGACCAAGGTGTTCCATTAATCTCTTGGTATACGGTCAGGTTTATTTGAACGTAGCTCCTGTAGAGTTCTATATTTTTCTGTATACTTAGCCTTTAAATTACTTTTGTGATCCCTCCACTTTTTTGATATGGACTTAAGTACCCAATCATCACCAATTTGTGGAATAGTAAACTTTGTCTACCATGCAAAGAGATAAAAATAATGAAAATAAATTATGAAACACAGACTTCATACAACTCAAAATATTTTAATAATAAAAAATGAATATGAGTAACCATTTTATCTTCACAAATATCAAAAGTTTGTTTTTTTCCTCCTCTGGAAAGGTTCTCCAATCTCTTGTCACTATACCTAAAAAACTAGCTAGCACTCATCCTTTTTCATCAATGGGTTGCCCATGAACATTAAACTTTACAACAATTGTATTTCCTTCAGGCATGTCCCAAACATCAGCTAATAGAGTAGGTCCACGTACAGCCCTTTGTTCAGGTATGTTCCTTGCATCTATATCATAAATTTCAAAGACCATACATTAGATTTTGTTCTACATCATAAACAACTATATAATACTATATTATACCTAATATATTTTCTTCCTCTTCTCCTTCCTCTTCTACCTCAACACTTGGAGAGTCATCATCATAAAAAATAATATCACTATTGTTGTGATGTTTCGAGTGAGACTCATCATTCTCCATATAACTATTTGATTGATGACCCAAACGAGAAGAGCGCCTTGGTTCCAATACGATGTTGCTCTTGGATGATCTTTATTTTGAAAGGTGCTGCTACTGCAAAAATTTAATATATATATAGAGAGAGAGAACAATAGACATCAAGCAAATAGTTAGTTCTTAACAAAGAATTAATCAACAAAAATTTAGGCTTATATCGAGGTCTTTTTTTGCTGAATTTGTGACTTCTGTCAAGCTTTTTGAGATCTTCAAAATTTTTAATTCTTTGAAAAAAGAATGGTTAAAGTAATTGATTAAAGAATTATTTTTTCTTAACTTACAATTAATAATAAGAAAAAAAATATAAGACTTGATAATTTTACAATCAATCACCTCAATTCTCTTTTTATTTTCTTCAATTCTTTTCTTGCGAGCCTCATCATAAGTATTAGTGTTACAATTCTTTGCTATCTTGTTTGGTCGGGCTGAAGAATAAATTAAAGGTAAAATATTTATTTTCTTAGATTGATAAGTAGTTTGTAAGTAAATATGTTATACCAGATGTATTTTTTTCTACTTGTTCTTCCTCTTCGAAGGGCATATCACTTTCGGCTTGACTACGATTGTCTACTAAAGGTTGCATAAGATGTTTTATTGATTTTTTCACAATATTTGCAACAACGTGTCAAATACAACATCTTCTGTATTAGTGACAACTCAATAACAGTAAATAAAAAGAAATACAGTAATTGAAAAAAAAATCCAACATATAACAATAAAAAAAAATTTAGAACTCAATATAAGTAAATTCATAAATCATTGACTCCATACATCATCAAAAGAAAATACCTTATTGTAATTAATTAAAAATTAAATAATATTTGAATTCAATAGCTTGTCCTCAATTAGCGGGTTACATCTCTTCTTCTATATTATCAGCTTCGGCTTCCTCAATATCAACTAATATCCCATCAATATCTCTTCTAACCCAATCGATGGTTTCATTCTCTAAGTTTGTGGTCAAAAGTTGAGGCTCACTTTTCATGCTCAAATCAAAGGCATCTCTAGGAAGTATCTATCTTGGAATGAATCATTCATGATCTTTAGGGTCTTGGACAAATATTATCTATTCAGCTTGTATTGGAAACACAAATGGCTCATCATTTAAGTGCTCGCCAGTGTGTCTCAATCGAGAAAAATTAACAAGAGTGAATCCCAAGAAATCTTTTCTTATCCCTCTTCCTTGTGTGACATCAACCCAATCACACCTAAACAAAATAACTTTGAATCTACCATAGTAATTCAACTCTATAATGTCAGTAAGTCTACCATAATAGTTAACATCTCCCAACTTTGGATGTATGTCCCATCTACTTGCATAACTTTTTGTTTTTGCTAAAACCATAACTCCACTATTTTGGATATTCATTTCTCTTTCACACTCTTCAGTTCAGAATTTGTAACCATTATCCATAGCAAAAGCTTTAAATCTTCTTGCAATATAGTTTGGCCCTTGAGCAAGTACTTTAATCTCATCTGAGATTGGCCCAATGGTTTCATCATCATCAAAGTCCATACCCTGGATAGTTTGGGGAAAAAAAATTGTATTTAGACTTTGATTCTAAATACCTTTTTTACTAAAGGAAATAGCCTATACTTACATGTTCCTTCAACCATTCATGAAATTTTTCATTATGCTTAGCTACTAGATCATGTGGATTTAAACAAGATTTACGATGTTTTTTTTTGATTGACTTCTCATGTTCGCTGCAATATGTAAAAGCATTATTATTGAATTTATACATATATAGACAACATTTACGTATGTATTGTACTAACCTTTTAAGGTCTGCTATCATTTTAGATTCACAATTGAAAAGTACATATCGATGTGCTTGAGTCCATGTTTTGTTGTCCATCATAAATGTTTCAACACTTCCATATGACTGCCCTTCAATTGGAAAGAGACATGATCCTTTCTCTGCTTCTAGATCATTATCAGTATCATTTGTAGATGCTTGTAGATATCGAGAGCAAAAGAATAAGCATTCATTTGCTATATATGCTTCTGCAATCGAACCCTTTGGACGTGCTCAGTTTCGAATATAGAACTTTAACCTTGCTAGATATCTATGTAAATGATAGTTTTTAATTACTTGCCATTTGCTATATATACAATATATAATCAAAATAAACTAACAGATTCATGAAAATTTTACCTCTCAATAGGATACATCTAACGATAGAATACAGGGCCGGCAATCTTTGCCTCTCTTGCTAAATGAATGACTAAATGCACCATAATAGTGAAGAATGGTGGAAAAATTTTTTCTATTTCACAAAGAATTAGAAAAACTTTCTCTTCAAAAAGCTTAAGCTCATCTACTTTAAGAGACTTACTACATAGTCCTTGAAAGAAGCTACAAAACTCAATCAAAACAGAACTAACTTTATCAGGCAATGTCCCTCATACTGCAAGAGAGATAAGTTGCTGCATTAGAACATGATAATCATGGCTCTTAAGTTCAGAAAATTTATGATTCTTGCAAATACAATGTAATATATTTGATGCATAACCTTCTGAAAACTTTACATTTTCTAAGACTTCATAAAAAAGATTTTTCTCATAAGGAGACATTGTGAAACATGCTGGGGGCAAATAAGCCCTTCTAGAATCTCATTTTTCAGCCCATAACCCTGGTTTTATTTTCATCTCTCGCAAATCATGACGAGCCCCCAAGTTGTCCTTTGATTTCTTATCAACATTCAATAAAGTATGCACAAAGTTACCACATACATTTGTCCCTATATGCATTGGATTAAGATTATGCTTGATGAGATGGTGCTACCAATAAGGAAGTTCAAAAAAAAATACTCCGCTTTCTCTATGTTTCCTTATGAACCCCACCTGTTGGTTCACTTATCTTTTCGAAGCTGAACGTTAGTCCTTTTAATTGGTCCAACAAATCAGGTCTAGATCGAGCCAAAGGTTTATGCCCCAATTCTTTAGACCCATCAAATGATTTTGCATCATGCCATATTTATATGTAGAATCCAAGAAACGCCTATGACCCATGTAGCAGAACTTCTTTCCATATGTCAACTACCTCGAATGGGTATCCACATTACAAGATGGACATGCATATCGACCATAGGTGCACCAATCAGAAAGATTTTCATATGCTAGAAAATCATTTATAGTCTACATAATTGCTACATGCATTTGAAATGTCATCTTCGTTGAAGCATCATATGTTTCTACACCAACCTCCCATAACTCAATCAACTCTTCTATAAAAGGTTGTAAGAACACATCAATATCATTTCCAGGTGACTTTGGGCCAGGTATAAGCAATGACAATATAAAGTATTCTTGCTTCGTATAATTCCATGATGACAAATTATATGGAATTAGAATCATTGGCCATGTGCTATATACACTTCGCATTGTCCCATGTTGGGTGGATGTCTGGCCAGGACACCACCTCCTAAGATCCTTTCAGTACCACGCAATGCAGCAGGAAGAAAGAAGAAACAAAACAAAAGAAAAAATAATCAAAATACGTGGATCAGCCACAAAAGGGCTCGCCTCCATGGGACATGCAAACTTCACTATGAAAAAAAAAATTTACAAGAGGAGACCTCACCCTCAACCCTTGTACACCCAATTGTCTCTCACCTGAAGTTTTCCTCACAAAAGCTCTCTCTCTCTTGGAGACCCCCCTGAACCCCTGAAGAGCCTGGCGATTGCTGTCCAGGAGCCTCCTGCTCCTTCTCTTTCAGCGCTCTCGCCTCTTTCTCTTCAATCGGGTTGGTACAGCATTGTACGATGAGAAATCCGAACCCCTTCTCTCTTTTATTCGTCACAGGCCTTTTTAAAGGCTTAAACGTGGTTTAAAACTTGATTAGAGAGGGATTAGGAGTCCTAAACAAAGCCAAAAAACCCTCTGAACCGTCGGATCAAGATTGGGAGCCACCTGGGCCGTCGAATCGTGCTCTGGTCCATGGAATAGTACCGTGGACCGTGAGAAACGCGTGGGAAATGCCCACGCGGTCCACAGGCCCCGCTGTGGATCGGCCGGTCCACGATGGATCGGGGCAAGGGGGCCAGCTGGCCGCTAGCCTGGGCCGGCCCACGCGCGCGGGCCTGGGCCGCGCCTGGGCCGCGCACCCGCCTGGGCCGCGCGCCCGCCTGGGCCGTGCGCCCGCCTGGGCCGCGCACCCACCTGGGCCGCGGGCCTGGGTCGTGCGTCCCGCGTGGGCCTGGGTCACGCGTCCCGTGCGGGCCTGGGTCGCGCGTCCCGTGCGCCGCCGCCTGCAGCCGCGCGGTCCTCCATCGCTTCGATTCTCATGCCGACTTCAAAAGTTCGTATCTCCTCCATCCGAGCTCCATTTCAGGTGATCTTGGTCTCGTTGGACTCTATTTTTCATCGCGAACCTCGCTGTGGGGTCAATATGGGCTGAATCTCGAGGCATCAAATCCTAACAATCTCCACCTCGACACGATATTCGGCCTCCTCCAAACTCCGAGAGCTTCTGGATCTCCTCGCCCCCATGCCCTGGGGCAATCGCCTGCTGATCATGGATGGGCAAACATGGGAGTCGAGCCAGGCTGCTCGATTCCATCTCCGTCATATGCTGTGCTCCTCTTGATCTGAGATCTGCTCGGGGCATCATCCTACGGCAATAGAAATCTTACCTTGCGACGTCGCCTCTCGTCCTCCCGAGTCTCCTGTCTCGTCCCTGATCCGCCTCCTGGAGCTCCACCTCGCTCTGGGCTCCACCTGGCTTCCGATGCTCCACCTCGCACTGGGCTCCTTGCCAGATAATAATGTCCTCTGCTCCCCTTCTTTCCCTCCAGCACAATCCTATCATCGTGTAACACCCTCAGGATTCCTCTACCAGCTACCGTCCTGTAGCCTCTCGAATCCTGTCTGCTAAGTGAGTTAAGATTCTGTCTGAAATCGGGTATGTATCGGACCTCCCCCAATCTCCTCACTGCACCATCATGTGTCCTCTAGCTGACCGTCCCAATGCCTCTGATCGCACAGCTCGATCCATCCGACAGATATACAGTACCCTCACTATTCTCCAGGAAGTCAAGCTGCTCCTTTCTGCAATACACATGATAGGGGCATGCAGAATCTAATATCCACTGCTGGAAAGAAGTAGATACCTCATCAGATATCTCAAAGATATCTCTATCTAAATCACTGCCGACCGTCGCTACAGCAGTCACCGTCCGATTTTTTAGTTGAGGGCAATCTCTGGCTAGATGCCCCAACTCTTCACACCGGTAACACCTGGTTTTGCTCAAGTCCCTCCTGGACTTAGACCGCCCTCGTTGCGATCTCCTGTCGCTCCGTCTACCGCCTCCTGCACCTCCAGAAGCCACCAAAGCTGAGCTATCGACATCTGAGCTCGAAGCTGGGTTCTCCCTCCTGAGAACCTCGTTCTGGAGTATCACCGCGGTGACCTCGTCCATCTTGATAGTGCTCTTCCCCACTAGAAGAGCAGTCACCAAGGACTCGTACGAAGAGGGAAGCGACGCTAGCAAAACCAGCGCCCTGATCTTCTCCTCAACGTTCTCGCCAACACTGAGAAGGTCGGTGAGGATCTTCGGGAAGTGGCTTAGATGCTCCTGCACGCTCTGTTCCTCAGTCATTCACAGTTGGTAAAACTGCCTCCAGAGGAAAAGTGTGTTGGTGAGAGACTTCACCATGTACAACTCCTCGAGCTTCGACCACAGCACCGTCGGAGAAGTCTCGCTCAGCACATGGATCACCACCTCATCCGTCAGGTATATGCGGATGGTACTCACCGCCTGCATCTGTAGCCATTTTCAATCCCGCACCTCCATGGTGGTCGGCTTCTCATCGCACAAGAGAGCATCGATCAACCCTTGTTGGATGAGCACGTCCTTCACCCTTGCCTGCCACAAGGAGAAATTGCTCTTACCATCAAACTTGTTGATCTCCATCTTGATTGTTCCTATTTTCTCCATCTTCAGTCTTGCTCACCATCGCTGCAATCTGCATCCTTGTACCGCCTTGCTCTGATACCACTTGTTGGGTGGATGTCTGGCCAGGACACCACCTCTCAAGATCCTTTCAGTACCACGCGATGCAGCAGGAAGAAAGAAGAAATAAAACAAAAGAAAAAACAATCAAAATATGTGGATCAGCCACAAAAGGGCTCGCCTCCACGGGGCATGCAAACTTCACTATGAAAAAGAAAATTTTACAAGAGGAGACCTCACCCTCAACCCTTGTACACCCAATTCTCTCTCACCTGAAGTTTTCCTCATAAAAGCTCTCTCTCTTGGAGACCCCCCTGAACCCCTGAAGAGCCTGGCAACCGCTGTCCAGGAGCCTCCTGCTCCTTCTCTCTCAGCGTTCTCGCCTCTTTCTCTTCAATCGGGTTCGTACAGCATTGTACGACGAGAAATCCGAACCCCTTCTCTCTTCTGTTCGTCACAGGCCTTTTTAAAGGCTTAAACGTGGTTTAAAACTTGATTAGAGAGGGATTAGGAGTCCTAAATAAAGCCAAAAATCCCCCTGAACCGTCGGATCAAGATCGAGAGCCACCTGGGCCATCGGATCGCGCTCCAGTCCACAGAATAGTATCGTGGACCGCAAAAAATGCATGGGAAATGCCCACGCGGTCCACAGGTCCCGCCGTAGACCGCCCGGTCCACGGTGGACCGGGGCAAGGGGGCCAACAAGCCGCTGGCCTGGGCCGGCCCGCGCGCGCGGGCTTGGGCCGCACCTGCATGTGGGCCTATGTGCGCCTGGGCCGCGCGCCCGCCTGGGCCGCGCGCCCGCCTGGGCCGCGGGCCTGGGTCGCGCGTCCCACGTGGGCCTGGGTCGCGCGTCCCGTGCACTGCCGCCTGCAGCCGCGCCGCTGCCTCCCGCCGCCGGTCGCCGGCGGTCCTCCACCACCTCGATTCTCATGCCGACTTCAAAAGCTCGTATCTCCTCCATCCGAGCTCCATTTCAGGTGATCTTGGTCTTGTTGGACTTCGTTTTTTGCTGCGAACTTCGCTGTGGGGTCAATTTGGGCTGAATCTCGAGGCATCAAATCCTAACATCCCAAATGGCTTAAAATCATTGCTCGCTAGCCCCAACCTGACATTATGACACTCTTTAGCAAATTCTGGATACCTTTGGTCCAAATTTTTCTATGCTTCAGAATCAGCTGGATGCCTCAAAATATCATTTTTCTTCTTGCGATCCTTTGCATGCCATCTCATCAAATCTGCTATTTTAGATGACAAACAACCTTTGGAGTCTTCGTTTCAAGGGGAAATACCTTATAATCTTCATAGAAACTTTCTTCTTCTTTCGTTTCTTTGAAGTTGATACATCATTGAGTTGATCATTCTCATTATTTTTCTATCAAGAAGTCCCACATTTTGAGCATGAATCATCATTAGCATATTCCTTTCTAAATAAAAGGCAATCATTGGGACAAGCATCAATCTTCTCATACTTAAGCCCCGATGGTTCAATAACCTTTTTTGCTTCATTGAAAGATTTTGATATCTCACTATTAGGATATGCACGCCTCAAAACATCTAACAACACATTAAAGCTCGAGTTGCGCCATCCATACAAACTCTTCACATGATATAAATGTAACAAAAAGGACAATTTTGTAAAATCCTTGCAGCCTGGATATAATTCTTTCTCTACATCTTCCATCACTTTATTGAATTTTTCAACATCTGGCAGAGAATGCTCCATGGATTTTGATTCTATAAATCTTTCTAAATTTATCTCACTTAAAGGCTCTGTATTTGAATTTAAATTTACTTCATCATAAACTCCAAATGCTTCACGTATCATTGCAACCATATCATTGCCTCTAGATGTTTCTTCCCCATTAATAGTGACTCCATTAGAAATGGTTGCATATGTAATAGACTGCAAAGCATCATACCCATCATTATACCATTGACTACAAGGTGATCATAAATCTCTGCACGGTTTCTATGATAGTAACGTATATACTTTTTGCAAGGACAAAGGATTTTTTCATCAATAGATCCAGATTTGAATACTGAATTGAGAAAACTCTCTACCCCGTCCAAGTATTCCTTACTCACTCTACTACACTCTATCCATCTCTTGCGTTTACGATTATCCATAATAATTAGCTATCCTATAATTTTAAAAAAAAATAATGAAGATGCAGCATATATTTTTATTTTGTACATTACACAAAATATATTACAAAAATCAAAATATTCAAATATAATCTAAAAGATTGAAATCAGCATATATAATAATCATATCATTATGAAGATGCGTATTTGTCTAGAATCTTATATTTTAAAGAATCATTGCTAAATATAAACTAAAAATATAAATAGAAAATAAGTTACTCATCCAATTTGATCTGATGCCGACTTCTGCCCTCACTATCCACATACGCAGAAATTTTTGGTTAGGATGATTCTAACCACTAATTTCTACTCAAATGCATGTGTGGGAGAGAGAGTAATGTGAAATAAGCACCAGATCCGACAATCCACTAGCCGACATCAGCTCCTCTCACCATCACCGCCACCCATCCCACCATTCCGCTCGCTGGTAAGCCATCAAACTCCATCTACCCATGTTTCATTCCCTATATTTTTTGGTGAACCCAGCTCTCCCGACGATGGAGGTTCCACTCCTGTGTTGGTATTGGCGACGACGACAACGACAAGGCCGGGACATCATCGCCGGCGAGCGAGTGCTATGCATGCAGGCAGGCGAGCGCGTTGGCATTCCACTCGATGAGCTGTGACCGCGTGCATGCCTCTGAGTGGGAGAACTCAGCCCAAACAGTGACTCAAAATCATGATCTTTAATATAATTTACGACCAAAAAGATAAGATTTTAGATCAGAAAATCATTTTCACAACAAGATAACGATCAAAATATGCTGTAAAAATCCCCAAGCAACAATAAATCTAAGATAAATCAGACAAAATAGGGCATCAAAACTTTATATTTTTGAATGAACTTTTCTCCGAAACAGGGCATCCATTAAAAAAAAAAGCAACATGGAGAACGATGATTGGAAGACCAACTTGGGGAAGAAGGAATTGATCGGAATCCTTAACTACGTGGGGAAGACTGGAGGGATCGATCGGAGAGGATTCAAATTTTGTGAGGTGGGAGATCGATGGGACGAGCGATGTCAGTCTCTCTGTATCTCTCCTTATCTCACTTTCGACGGACGATCGATAGAAGGAGCTCCTTCCGTCGATCTCTCTCTACCCTTTCGATGGAAGATCGTCTTAGATGTGTGCCCTAGATGCCAGATCGGATGATACATTCCTGTACAGATCTAAGGACAAATTTATAATTTTGACTATAAATGAATAAAAAGATTATTCTTCTATCACATTGTGTACATTGTGTCTGTGATATATCTTTTGAGTTAGTTGGAATGTAAATTCATATTTTCAAGAGTTGAAAATTTAAGGCATGAATTTACATAACTAACTCATAAACAGCTCCTGACCATAGGATCATCACGAGGATGGTGATCGATCCAGAAGGTTGTTGTACGATCACTTTCTTAGGATAGATGTGTCTTGAGTCTACGGTGTGGAGACACCGGAGCGAGAGTATAGGTATTCGTTGAGAATGAGAATACTGAGCGTGATCACTTCGAGCAGTCATAAGAAAGTCTATCTTCTCGTCAATGACTAGCTCAATGCTGCAGTTGTGTGTTTAGTTCTTTGACCTGAGGTGCATCGACAGTTCACCTTGAGTGTGTTATAGTTTGACTACACCATAACTCAATCTTCTAGCCATTCAAAATTCTGAGGTGTATGTTGGCTGTAGCATATTCATTGTAGGAACTAGGTCGCACCAAGATGGGATCTATCAACCTCGATAGATGAGAGGAGTAGTCCTATGATAATTGAAAGATCGAGTTCTTAAGCCCATGGTCATGGCAGAGTGAAATAATGAAAAAAAATTTCCATTAAGGTTTCACATCGGACTCGGATCGATCGATTAACTCATATGATTGATGTTGGGTTTGACGAGTTCACCTTAATCCTAATTCAGTCGGGACTCATGATAGAGAAACTCAATCACACAGGTAGCTGCACCGAGAGGTTCATCTTCAATTTTGATGGGTTGTCATCACATACTGGTAGATGTCACTGGTGGATTTTGAGAGCAATTAGAATGATATTGATGATCGATCATTCTAATTGTCTGAATCAGAAGAGTTCTGATCCATCGAAAGAAGTTTCAATGATGTCGATGATGAGATCACGACATGTCTCATTACCATATAGAATTGAACCTAACTGGGTCACACAAATAAGGGTTAGGATCTAAATGTCATCAATTGGGCTAACCCAATTGATTTGGATAAGATCCAATTAGGATCAAGGAAATCATGCTAGCACACGATTGAGCCTAACTTTCTCCTCGTGTAATCTTTTCTATCTCTACTGAGCCAAATATGATTTGACTCATCTAGAGAATCTTAGAAAGATTTTTCTCAGTCTAAATGAAGCTTGTCCGGCTTAGAAAAGGCTTGTCTTAATTCATGAGATGAATTTAAGACAACACCTGCTAATTCCTAGCACTTGCCAATTTCATTTTAGGACATCTGTCAAAAGTTGACATATGGGTCTTAAACTGAAGAGGGCTCATTGAAAAATTTTTGTGGAGTATCCACAAGCCAAGCCACATCAAATTGGGTGCCATAATCAAATTATGGTGTGAGCCCAATTGGATTAAAGTGGGCACCCCAAGTGGATAAGGATTGGAGAGTCTTGATCAATTTAAACTCTTGGGCACCACCTCTATTTGTGCTTATCCAATGTTGATGCCATCTTTTGGAGATAAGGTGGGGTTCTTATCTGATATGATCAGATGACATCACTCTATCAATCAATTTTTTTTCAAAATTTATTAAAATTTTTTGATTGGTTGAATGATGTGGCACTACGCAGCATACAGGGTCTATATAAACCCTGCTGCGCTTAGGGTTTCGAGATAGAAGTTGTTTTATGTACAAAACCCAATAGCTGCTGCCCCCTACCCTCTTCTCCATATCCTCCCTGCTCTCCTTCCTCCCCTCTTCATGTCCAAAGAGTTGGACGTCCATCTGGCAAAGATCCAAGGCGTGGTGATGCCTGGAACAAAATGCTGCAGGACTTCATCGACAGGCTGTTGCTCCAACTTCAGGAAGATTTTTGAAGATCTTCCTAATCAGATTTAGATCTGATTTTTGGAGTGCAGATTTGTGAGGAGAAGATGTTTCAGATCCTATCTAAGTGGATATCGGTAGAGGCCAGGCGCTTGCGTGGCTACATCAGAACCTCGGGCTGTGCAGAGATCATCTACAGGGTAATCAGATTACCCTTGAGGTATTACTTATTTCCTCATCCCTTTTAGATTTATTTTAGACTTAATATTAGATATGAAGATTAGATCTAGAGACTTAGATCTAAAATATATGTAGGATAATTTTTTTTTAAAATCATTCCGCTCTAGATTTGATGAAATCTGAAAGATCCTATGAGGAAAAGCAATTTTCCTCCTTCAGATCGATCGGAGGAGCGACGTCGATCTCTCTCTCTCTCTCTCCCCTTGTCTCTCTTTCGATTTTACTCTGATTTCTTTCCTATCCTTGCGAGCACCAGGGGAAGGAAAAATTCTAATTGGGAGGAAGCTTGGAGTCCATGGGAAACCTTATGCGGGGTTGAGCTAGTGCACGGGAAAGAGCGAAAATATTTCCTCCACGTGCGAAACAAGAGTAGAATGCACATGGAATTGGCTCGAGAGGGGCGTAGTAGGGTGCCCATACACATGGATAAAAATAATAAATAAATAATAAATATATTAATAAATATCAATAAAAATATATTTTAGAATAATTATTATTAATAAATATAGATAAAAATATATTTTATAATGATAATTATTAATAAATGCTAATATTAATATGATTTATAATGGTAATTAGTAATAAATGCCAGCATAAATATATTTTATAATGGTAATTTATACATTTATCGCTAAAAACTAGATATTAATGGTAATTATTTTAATTTGCCACTAAATTTTGTTATCTTAAATTACATTCGTGGCAATTAGACTTTTGCCTCTAATTAATTACCACTAAAAATGAGTTTTGTTGTAGTATTGATAGATTCTATCTAGATACATACTCTACTCCTATAATAGATCAACCGTCGCTAACATCCACTACAAGGACTTATTGAAACCATATTTGTGTGTTAGTCAAACTCCAGCAATCTCACTATGAATAATCATACCATCACAGATTAAAAGACCATTCATACAACTACAGTATCAAGATAATTACTGACGATCGAGTAAAAATTCAAATAATTTTTCGTATGGCCACGCTCAGTACTGTTGCTCTCTAATAACTATCAGCACTCATCTCTCAGTATCTCCACAGTATAAATCAGAGACTCATTTACTTTGAAAGAAATGATCTGTGCGTCGGTCTATCTGGATCGATCACTATAATAGACAGAATATTAACGACGTAAAAAATTCATCGCTAATAATCGATTTTCATCAGTAATTGATATTAGCAACGAAATTATCATCGTTAATATTTAGTCGTAAATAATAGCATCGTTGATAAATTTTTATGATAAAAAAAAATTTCATCATCAATAATCGATATTACCGTCTAAAAATTTTTATTATTAATTTTTTTTTTAAAATTATGTATGATGAAAAATTTTAGTCATAAAAAAAAGTAATTTATGATAAGATATTACATCATTAATAAAAAAATAATTAAAAAAATTATTTATGATGAATCACTTTTGTCGTTATTAATTTAATTAAAATTTTTTATAAAATTTAGATTTAAAAAAAATATTAGCGACGTAAATATTTCATCACAATTATGATAAAATTTGATATAAATTTTTATCACTACTAAATTATCAATTATTTAGAATGAAATTATTTTCATCATTATTAATTTAATATTAAATTGTAATATTTTTAAATTTATTAAAAAAAATATTTACGATCAATTTTTTCATCATTAATATATTTTTTGACGATCAATATTTCATCAAAAATAATTTTGTTGCTAAAAATTTCAACTTATTCTTTTAAAAATAATTTATGAATATATATTTTTAATTTATAGTTATAATATTTTTTATTTATAATCTATAAAATTAAAATAAAAAATTTATATAATAAACTCGTAAATAAATTTTATCATTTTATTATATGAAATTAAAATTATAAGAAGTCTGAAATAAAAATAAAAAGCTACATAAACAGATCGTTAAGTGTCGGTATCTGCAAAAGGAGAATGGACAGGAGAAGGAGAGTGCTCGGAAGAGCTCGGATCGGCCTGCTGCTGCCTCATCAGCTACATCATCCACTCCATCTGTGCTATTCACTCTATCATCTGGGTCTAAAGTAGCTGGTACTCATCGATGCATGCAGCTAACTCATCAGCTTGCTGCTCAGCCCGCTATTGATCCTTAGTAGCCTGTCTCTACACCTTCGCCAGTCGAGCATTGCAAGCAGCATGGATGTCAGCTCTGGATGAGCGTGAGGATGAGAGAGCACTGATTTTGTGCCCTAGGCCACTAACATAATAGGATCTCATACCAAGTACCTAATCATAGATCTCATCATCTGTGGATGTGGTCAAGCTCTCAGA
The DNA here is from genome assembly GCF_000442705.2 of Elaeis guineensis. NCBI lineage: Eukaryota > Viridiplantae > Streptophyta > Magnoliopsida > Arecales > Arecaceae > Elaeis > Elaeis guineensis. The sequence goes on from NC_025994.2 coordinate 102,995,248, forward strand.
GGTAGGCTGGGATCTGATGTCTATTATATAATTTTAAAAATTAAAATTATAGTTATTTTAATTTCATACTGAAAATCAAAATGTGAATGAAAAAAATAATTAAAAAAACTTACAAAAAGCTCCTAGCTTTCCATCGTCCACTCTCCTGACCATCATTGGTGGGTCCGTTGGTAGATATCAATCCTACTAGGAAGCTCGTCACTCTCTGCATCTCTCTGTAATTTGAGAATAATTAATTAAATTTTTTTTAAATAGTTAGAGAGTTAAAATATGCTAATTAAAAATTACTTACCATCTACTCCATATGACGAGCAAACGACCTCGAACCCCCATAATGCAATACGATCTGTCTCGTCCGACTCGCGATGTTCTAGATACATCGTCTCTGTACAGTTAGTAGTCAAATTAGTAGATAACAAATTGAATTTAAGAACAAATGATTCAATCATTAAACTCTAAAAAAAAAATTTGAATATGTAATTTGATATGCCGGATCCTCGTAATGCCGGCATACGAGAGCCCAATCATCCATAGCAATGATGTCATAGGGCCACTGCTGTGCTGCCTCCACCCCATGGTCCTACATCACATGGTGCCAATGCTGATGAATGCGATGGTGATACTCTTTGAAATGCAAACATAAATAAGCATCCACAGCTCACCGCACACGATCCTCCTCAAAATCAATAATATCAAATACACCCTGCCAATAACAAGTATTAGAAGAATACCGTGCTAATTAAATATTCACAGTATAATTTATTTTATCTGTAACTGGGTATAAAAAATCTCTCTTTGAGCTCGTACAACGTGATGCCAATCGAAAAGCATCACGGAGGTATAGCTGCAGCATATGATGTCCAGTTCAGTCTGTCACGGCTCGCACCATCTCTTAATGGGCTTGGTGTAGTCGGGTGGTATCTCAATATGGAGATACTGTTCTGGGTGCTCGTGTCTCCAATGCTCTAAAGCGAGGTTCTTCGATGGACCTCACTCTCACCTCACCATCGGTGGAGACTGATCTGAAACAATAATAAATAAACATTAGTATGATAGCTATTCAAATAAAAAAAAATTAAATTTTATTATATAAGAAGTATAATAATACCACTCGGACCCACCTCACTTGGACCTGCCTCACTGGGACCTATCAGTGCAGGACCCTCTGGCGACTTTGCTAGTGTGGTACTGAAAATAGGTGAAGGCACCTCAACCTTAGGGGTAGGCTGCAAATACGAACGTCGTCGTCTGTCTCTTGGTGCCATACCTGCAATTCTTGACACATAAATGAATATAATATTGAACAATAATAATAAAAAATAAATTACATTCTAATGAATAGAATTATATCCCATACCATTATTGTAAGAGAAGATTCAACAAAGAATATAGATCTACTCATCAATATTCGTATCTTTCTCGATGTGTAGGTCTTCCTTTGAATCACAATAATCGACTAATATATCGTCTTCTATCTCATCATCATTTATGAACTAATTGTCGCCCTCTGACTCATCAAGATTAAATATAAAATCAGCTTCAACTTCGTTGAATAGTAGATCAGCCCTGTTCAAAAGAGCTGTTACAAGTTCTTCATCAACAAGTAGCTCGGTTAATGTTTGTTCTTCCTCTTGAAAAGCTTCCTCTTCATGTAAATCTAAATTTTCATCCATCTTTAGTCAGGTTGGTATGTCATATACGACTCTAGGTGTTATTCTTTGTACGACATACCAATTACCTCGATACTTTAGATCTTTTAAATATATTATTTGTTTCACTTGAGTTGCTAATATATATGGCTTATTCGGGTACCATGTTCATGCAAAATTTACACTGATAAAGTATAGATCGATATGAATATCGATCTTTTTATTATTAATATCCCACTATTTATACTGAAACAAGAATACAGAATTACTGGATCCATACTTCAGTTCTATGATATCTATCAGTATACCAAAATATTCAATATCTTCTTCTCCTTCATATTCTATCGTAGCAATTCCACTATTCTGGATCCATCGTTGCATCTCAAGCTCTCTTGTGTGAAATCTCATTCCTCCATTGATACATGATGCATAGTGGTTAATCTTTCGATCGGATCACATGCTAAATCATACAACTCATCGATCGCACCCTCTTCTTTATTGAAATACTTATATTTTAGCTACACCATAATATAAAAAATTATATTGGTTTAAATAATTATTTTTATAATTATTAAAAATAACGTATTACTATTACAACTTACAAGATCTTCAAACTATTTTGCAAATTTTTTCTTATGTCGATTATCAGCATCCGTATTATTCTTTTTGGATAGTATACTTTTGTGCTCACTGCAACAAGTCATGATTTTTAATTTTACATCGATATAAAAAAATTACTTAGAATATTAAACAGTATGCTAAGATGGTACTTACTCAATGAAATCTTCAATTTCTTCATAATTATTTAAAACGTAGAAGTGTGCCTTGGATAGCTCATTCACGTCCATAAATTCATATCTTCTTCCATCAATGGGTCAAATTATTTATTTAAATATAAATAGTGTCAGTTTATTATCATCCTATTTATGGTCTACATTATGATCTGTATGATTAAATCTTATTTCGATATCGTCAAGATACATCGAGCAGAACATGACACACTCCGTAGCTATGTATGCTTCTGCTATAGACCCTTCAGATCGTACTTTATTGTGCACATATTTTTTTAGGATACACAAAAATCTGTAAATAAAAATAAATTTAAATTTTAAAAATATATTTATATCTTATAACTAATATGATAAAATACGTATAATTTTTTTATCTTTTAATAGGATACATCCACCGATAATGTACCAGTTCGATCAAAAAAAAAATTTTTGGAAGATGAATAGCTAGGTGCACCATAACATCAAAAAATGATAGTAAAATTTTTTTTCTAATTTACAAAGAATGAGCAAGATATCCTTCTCAAACATCTCAAGTAGGTTAATCTTCAATTTTCGACAATACAGTTCTCGAAAGAATACTTCCAACTCAATCAATGTAGTTTGAACATCACCATCCAAATAGCCACGCATGACCATAGGAAGCAAGCATTACATCATCACATAGGAGTTATGATTTTTTATGCCAGAGATATTGCCGTCATTATTGCCAACACACTACGATACGTTTAAACCGTAAGCGTCAGAAAACTTTATGATTTTGAACAATCTACAGAAACTCTTCTTTTCCTCATCAAACAGCGAATAACCTATAGGTGGCATAAAAAATCTATCACCTCGATGAACTAAATGCAACTCCAACTGAATTTTTATTTTTTATAAATCAAGACAAGCTTTTGTATTATCTTTTATTTTTTTTATGATGTTCAATACTGTATCGATGATATTATCACAAATATTTTTCTCAATGTGTATTATATCTAAATTATGATGAAGTAGTAGCTGCTTCCAATACAGTAGTTCGAAAAAAATACTTCGCTTCATCCAATTCACTTCAGCTTCAGTATGCTTTCGCTTGCGAGTACTTAATGTTTTTTAAATTGGACGTTTTCAATGACTTCAAGTTGTTCTAAAACTTCTACTCTACTTAACTCCTTAGGTGACGGATGCTAGTCGGACTTACTATCAAAGTATTGGTTATAACGGCCATCGAGCTAGGCTCGAACAGATATTTGGCCCGGCCCAGAGCCGACTCGATGGGTTCTGATCGATTAACCCCCCTCTCTCCTGATCCCGACCCAATCTGTGTTTTAATTTATATATATATAATAAATGATTTTTTATTTTTTTAAAATATTTTTTACCTAAAAATATTTTTTTTTAATATTTTTTCTCCTAAATGAGCTCCAGACTCGGCCCCCGCGACCCCCGCTTCTGCGATGCCGCCGTCGTCACCCATCCTCTGTGACCCACCTCCCACAGTGTCGCCGCTCTCTCTAACCCCTCGCGATCTGGATCCCAACTCAGATCCTGATCAGATCTCGATCTAGATCCCAATCCGGATCGGGATCTCGACCCGGATCCTGACTTCGATCCAATTCGGATTGTGATTTGAATTTTATTTTTATTAATCAAACAATAAAATATTTGATTAATATTTTATTTTTTTTATTTTATTTTTTCTCATTTCTTTCTTCTCTCCTCCCTCCCTGACCACCCTGGTTGACCTTCTTCCCTCCCTGTCATGTAACCCCCTCTGCCCCCCGACCCCCCAGCCCCCATGTTGCCCCCGACCGCCCATTCCCACCCTTGCAACCCCTTCCGCCCCCCGACTCCCCAACCCCCATGTCGCCCCCGACTGCCCACCCCCACCCCTGCAACCCCCTCCACCCCCCGACCCCATCCCCGCCCCAATGTCACCCCCGACCGCCCACCCCTTGCAACCCCCTCCACCCCCCGACCTCCTCCCTGCTCTTGTGTCACCCCCGACTGTCCACCCCCACCCCTGCAACCCCCTTCTCCCCCGACCCCCTTCCCACCCCCGTGTTGCCCCCGACCGCCCACCCCCACCCCTGCAACCCCCCTCTGCCTCCCGAACCCCCAGCCCCTGTGTCGCCCCTGACCTCCCACCCCCACTCTCGCAACCCCCTCCGCCCTGCGGTAGCCCGATCAACCAAGAAAAGGGTGTGAAGAACCTTTACCTCTGATAGAGGGCAATGGCGACGACAGAGAAGCCCATTGCCACGGTGGCAGACGGCAACGGCGGTGGCGATGGTGGAGACATGGTCATCGACGGGAAGAGAGGGGGAAGAGCTCGGAGAGGGAGAGGGAAAGGGTTTCATAGGGGGAGAGAGAGAGGGAGAAGGAGAGGGAGAGCTCGGAGTGGGGAGAGGGAGGGGGAAGGAAGAGGGACATTGAGTTGACGTCTAACAAATATAGAACTTTTAGCGATAAAAATTTTCAAAGCTAATATGATTATAAGGGACAAAAAATAATTTTCGTCGCCAATAAGTCCCGTAAAAAATTTTTCACTAAAAAAATTTTATCTTAAAAAAATTTTGCCCAAAAAATTCATGAAATAAATTATTGGTGATGGAAACAAAAATATGCATCATTAATAAGGCTATTAGCGATGGAAATATGGTTTTCATTGCTAATAAATATCACCCAAAAAAGATTTTTTTTCTAACAATTTTTTTTCAAAAAATAAAAAAAATTTAAAATAGTTTTTTTATGAAAATATTTTTCATCACTAATAAATTTTTTTTCCAATAAAAAATTTTTTATTCATAAAAATTAATTAAAATAATATTTTTAAAATATAGTAGTCAATGGAAAATAAATTTATGTTGCAAATAAATTTTCTTATAAAAATTTTAAAAAAATTAAAAACTATTTATGATAAAAAATTGGTTTACATCACTAATTATTAAAAAAAATTTCTCTTAAATTTTTTTAGTCTAAAAAAATCTTTCCAATAACAATTTTATAAAAAATTAATTTTAAATCTTTTTCATCATAAGAATTTTCCATCCAAAAAATTTAACAAAAAAAATGGTATTAAAAAAATATTTATGATGAAAAATAAAGTTAATTTTCTTTAATCTAAAAAATTTTTGATTTAAATTTTTTTTTCGAATTAAATAATTTCATCAAATAAATTAATTTTTTATTGATCAAAAAAGTTTTATATAAATAGTTAATTTATGATTTTTCCTTCAAAAAGAGTTTTTTTCTCAAAAAAATTATATAAAAAATATAATTACGATAAAAAATTTAATTTACATTGCTAATAATTGTTATAAGAACAGCTCTTCGACTTCCATAATGGAATAGATATTATGAGAGATTGATAGCTTTGAGATCTTTGATCTTCAAAAAGCTTGTTTTCTTCTTAAAGTTTTCATTTCGAAAGTTGAAGCACGAGAATAACGTGATAATTCTGAGATTGTAAGAAAAATCCATCAATATTGAGATTTGAAGGATATGATAGAGATAGAAAGTTAAAGATCCAGAAGCTCGTATATTGCATGTATGTGGAGATCGAGCTTCAAAATTTTAAGAAGAATTGTGTGAGTATCAAAGATCTAGCAACTAACCAGAATCAAAGCAGACCTACGGGTAGTGTAAGTTGTGTTATAAACCACAAGCTCATATTTATGCTTTGCATTACTAGGAAGATGAGTGCTTATATTATTTATCTTCTCAAGATTGAAACTCCTACAGAGATACATTTGAGTGTCAATCAATGCAGAAAGCACGGTACCTTTTGAGATCGTGAAAGTCATGCTAAAATGCGTTGCTTAACTATATAGTTTCTTCATAAAAGGAGGCTCCTTTCATGCAGCTTAAGGTTGACACACCATCAGAAAGATTCATTGATATCGCTAGCAATAGTGACAGTGATGAAAAGATGAATTTTATGTCATAAATAAACGTATAGCTTATTTTATTCAAAAAGATCTATTCATTCTAATCCATAAATATCATCCACTTTTATATGATTTTTTCATACAAAAAGTTCAGTCTGGATCATAACTCATATTTACTTCTTTATCATGCAAAAAGATAAAAGATATATATAGTTGCTACAAAAAATAGATGCAGTTGCCTTACATAAAATTAAAAATTTAAATTTTATAATTTTTTTAAATTTTTAATTTTTTATATATTGATGATGAAAATATTTTCATTATAAATAATTAAGTATTTATGATATAATTTTTTTCATCATAAATACTTAATTATTTATGATAAAAAATTTTCATGATAAATAATAAGCAACTTTTGATTTTTTTTTAATTTTTAATTTTTTTAAATATTGATCATAAAAATTTTTTTATAGTAAATAATTAGGTATTTATGATGCAAATTTTTTTTCATCGTAAATACTTTATTATTTATGATAAAATATTTTCATCATAAATAATAAGTAATTTTTTATTTTTTTAAATTTTTAATTTTTTTAACTATTGATGATGAAAATATTTTCATCATAAATAATCAAGTATTTATGATAAAATTTTTTTCATCTCAAATATTCAATTATTTATGACAAAATATTTTCATCATAAATAATTTATAATTTGTAATTTTTTTATTTTTTATCAAATATTGATGATGATAATATTTGCATTGGAAATAAAATTATTGATGATGAAAATTTTTTTTTATCATAAATACTTAAATTATTTATGATGAAAATAATTTCATCACTAATATTTGAAAATCTAAAATTAAAATAAATGAGATATTATTTATGATAAAAATATTTATCATAAATAATAAATATTTATAATAAAAAAAAATTTTCATCACTGATACGCACCTATTTGTGATGAAAAATTATTTTCATCATAAATAGTAAATTATTTATGATGAATATTTTTATCGTCATAAATATCGTTAGTGGCGATGAAAATATTTTCATCGTAAATAATTCCATCATAAAAATATTTTTTTCTTATAGTAGATCACCGTCCTCATGATGATACGATGATCGAAAGTATTTAAGAATTATATATATATCTCTAATTTTCAACATCTTGAGAATATGTATCAAAATATTAATTCCATTAACGATTCAAGGATATATTCCATTTGAATAAAAAATAAACTTATCATTTTATTGATCATGTAATATCCGACCCATTTGAGCCCTGGACCAAGCCCAAACCATCAAAGCCCATATAAAAAAAGGAGAACGGAAAGAAGACTCCCGATAGGAGTCTTCTTCTTCGATGAATGTCAAACGAAATGGGAGTCCTAGGACCACCAGGGCCCTAGGGCTCTCTATAAATAAGTCTCCCCCCTCCCTTAAGACTCACCACCGGTGATCTTCGAGCTTAATTTTTCCTCTTTTCTTTATTGAAGCCGCGGCCTCCCATTATTGTATTCGTCAGAAATCGAAGGTTGAAAATCGATCAAAAATCGAGAGGAAAAGGGATGCTCTATTTTCTTCTATTTGGTCGAGCCTTCTCTTCCTCATTTTCGGCCACGACGCCACCGCCCGTGGTGTCACACCCCTATAGCATGACCCCCATCTCCCTATCTTCCTTCTCTGAGAGGTCTTGGCCATCGACGACCGGCCAATGATTGAAAAACAAAAGAAAAGGGGTGGGTCCCCTATTTTTTGAATTTTTTTTAAAATCTCCCACCGATCGAGCCTCATTGCCGGCGACCTCTTGCTCTCCACTGTCGGCCACTGCTACCGGACCTTCGACCGTGCCGTCACCCTCATCGAAGCTCGAGCCACCGAGCCCTCTTCCCTCGTGTCCCTCTTTTGTTCGGCCAGGAAAAGAGAGAGAGAAGATAAAAGAAAAAAGAAAATAGGAAAAAGAGAAGAAGAAGAAGAAAAAGAAAAGAAAAGAAAAAGAAAAAGAAGAAAAAGGAAAAGAAAGGAAAAAGAAAAGAAAAGAAAAAAAAGAAAAAAATGAGAGAGAGTTCTCTCTCTTTCCTCTCTCCTCTCTCTACCTTTCCATCTCCAGCTTCTCTCTCTAAATTATTTTTCTCTCTAAAATTTTTTCTTTCTAGGATCTTTCTACTCTCTCTCTAGCTGCATCATGGATCCTCAGACAAATTTGAGATGAAAATAAGATGACCTGAAATCGCTTCGAAATTCGTACAGTAGGTTAGATTCCAGTCCGATCCTTATTCGAAATTTATAGCATCTGATCATAGTTAATCCATATTTAGTTACCGTGATATGATCTCTGATGATCTCAATCATGATTATCTCATTTGAAGGATACAGAGATTCTCTCCATTTTCTCTCTCTACTTTCTCTCTCTAAATTTTTTTCTATCTAAAAGCTTCTTTCTCTTCATGGATTTTCTCTCTCTAAAAGTCTTATGGATTAGTGAAAGGTCCAGATACTTAAATAAATCTTAATTTTGGCTAATCCGAGGAGAGGTCCTGGATTTATGTTATTAGGATCGTTTATCCGTAATTTTTTCATATATAATTTTTATATTTAATTTTGATCATATAGAGATGTAATTGTTGTATAAGAAAATATAGAGCAAAATATCTTAATTTTGGATTGGTAGATTAAGGAGCTCGTCAAATTTTATATTTAGATCGATCACCGATAGAGATAAGAATCCCTGTACATGATCACCATTATATATGCTATTTTATCGTTGGTATTGTATCGTTGGTTTTGTATTGTTGAATTCCTGATCGATGATTTTGCTATGTCAAAGACACCATTATTTGCTTATATGATTTTTAAGCGTGAGTATGGATTATATTAATATATATGAATTCGTGATTGATGGTATGATTATATGTACATAATATATCTATTTTGGATTACACAGCAAATTAGAATTGATTTGATGAAATCAACATATAATAATTAGATAAAAAGGATATGGCTTGAACTAGTATTATTATATGAAATAGCCTCGACAGACTTATGCATGGAAGAATTTGATCCGAGGAAGATCATGGATAATTTGATCCGAGAAAGATCATGGGTATTTTGATCCGAGAAAGATCATGGATATATTGATCCAAAAAAGATCATGAATATTTTGATCTGAGAAAGATCATAAAAGTCGATCCGATAAAGATCGTCGCATAATCCTGGTTAGCCTAAAGTCAGAAAGAAAAAGATTAAAAATTATGTGATAATGAAAAGAGAAATAAAAGATAAGACATGAAATAATTACTGAACAAAAGTATTTCACCTATTAACATATGATGATGTATCTCTTTTGACAAGACAGATAATTTATAGATGTTTGCAGTATTCTAGATATTGAACATGAGATTTTATGTTTTATTGCTTATCCTTATTTTTAGATCATATTATTATATTGGTGTGATATGTGAGATTTTTACTGGACTGTAAAGCTCACACCCTCTATTTTTCTTTTTTTCCTCAGAGTTATAGGATGCCCATGATTGGCTATAGTTTGGATTTGCAGATGAACAGATAAATAGATAGAGTGTCATGATACCTGATCAGAGGATTAAAAAAATTTAATTTATAATTATATAAGTTTTGCTAATTATTATTGAAATTAGACATTATGAATGTTGAGGTTGTAATAAATTATTTTAGGCCTTGCATATTCTTTAGGACTTGTCCTAAGGAGTGTGCGGCCATCACGTATCTGATCCGGGTGTTAGGTTCGGGGTGTGACAGAGTGGCATCAGAGCTTAGGTTTAAGATCATTAGAGATTATGAAGTGATATCAAAATTTTATGTATGACCAATAAGATATGACAGAATGGTATCAGAGCTTAGGTTATAATCATTTGGAGACTATGATATAAGTGATTAGAATATAATAGAATAATATCAAAATTTAGGTTTAAGATCATTAGAGATTATGAAGTGAGATCAAAACTTTATGTAGGATATGATAGAGTGGTATCAGAGAATATGACTTATATGGTATCAAAGATTTAAGGTCACTAGGGACTGTGACATAAGTGATATCAAAACTTCAAGATTATAATCAATGGAGTATGATAGATAATATCAGAGCTTAAGGATATGATTATTAAGGATGTGATAGAATGGTATAAAAGTTTAGGTTATGATAACTAGAGAATATGACTTAAGTGGTATTTGATCTTAAGATGATAATTATTCAAAATTATAATCTTAGTGATATTTGAATTTGAGGCTATAATCACAAGAAACATAATAGATATAAAAGAAAGGATTCAATAATTGAATTTTGAATCAATAGATGCTATGATAAAATTTATGCATAAGTGGTATATGATAATAGAATTGATGAGTTATATCTTAGATTCTAATTAGTAAGGTTGACCTAAGTATGATAAGTGTTGACCTTGGGATGAAGAGAGAGATATTGATGTGTTGTATTTAGTATATTCGATAATTTTGGAATGCTAAACCTATATGGGTAGAGATCATGATAGCTTTTCTTATTTTGATGTTAATTATTTGAGCATTACAAATTTTGAACTTATTAGAAGGAAGTTAGTTAGGATGCGATTTAAGAAAAATTACATCATATGAGACAGAAATATTTTTAAGCATTGAACCTATAAGAGGTCATATATGAAACTCAATTTAGATAAAAAATATATTTGAATTTTATGAGAATATGAGATACACATCTTGGTGAAATCTTTGGTTACTCAAAGTATCATATTTAGATCTGATTTCTTGATCTTTCAAGTTGCATTGAGTTTTAAGTCAAAAGGTGAAATCTTTAGTTCCTCAAAGTATCATATTTAAACCTGATTTCTTGATCTTTCAAGTTGCATTGAATTTTAAGTCAAAAGTTACTTTTCTAAGTGAATCTAAGATATTTTGATATTGTTGTCAAATTGAAAAAAAAATATTGGTCTAATTAGAGTATGATATACATGTTATGATCAAATCTTTAATAATCTTTGGATTAGATTCTTTATTTATATAATTCAAATTAAAGTTAAAATTTCTGAGCTAATCTAAGGTATCTTATTGTTAAATTTTGGATGATTTATATAAGTCTTAACATATAAGGGGGATAAGATTTTGCATGAATTTATCTATTGATGCTAAGGGTTGAGATGAAGGGAGCTTTACAAGAAATAACTAAGTTGATTCTATTTACAAAGATGTTGACTTGAGTTCCTCTAGTTTGTTCAAGTTGGAGTTAATTTTTTTGCAAAAAAAAAAAGATTGGTTTGGAAGCTTGTCTAAATGATGGTAAGATAAATCGAAGGTTAATTCAAATTAATTCTAGACATATTGGATTTTTGGAGAGTGGTAAAGCTTATATAATGAGTTCAAACATAAAAGGTGGATGAAGATTTAATTTTGATGTGCTATGCCTAAGAGATAGTAATGACAAAGAAACTTAAAATTTTATCTTAAGTTTTATATGAAATTTGAAAGTTAGATCTACTTTTGATTGATTTAACATATAAGGATATTTTTATTTTTGATAGACTTATATAATTTGATAAGTTGAGAGTAGAGTACGCAGTAAAAGCATGATGATTTAAAATTGATTAGAAATATTAATTCTTTAAATCAGAAGATATTATGGAATACATTAGTTGTAAATAAGGAAGAATTTTATTGATAATAAAAAGATGCTACAAATCTTGATACAATCTGATCATAATCAGATAATTTTTGTCAGTGGGTTATTTTATTGTAGATAATGTCAAGAAGAACCTTAGACATCTCAAGTTTATTGTTAATAGCTTGATAGTTCTGTTATTGGTGCAAACCTAGAATGTCTTGACACAGATATCATTTTTTTTTGAAATTTAAATATTGTTACATGAAATGATATAGAAGGTTGAGGTTTTCTTAAGATGAAAGTTTATCTATTAATTATTGAAAGGTCAAGAAAAAAAAATCGATGATTGTGAAGAGTGCCCGATGTTTGATCTTTCTTTATTTTTCTATCATAGGCAGTCTGAGATAATTATGAATTTTGACTGAAATGCATTGGATAAATAATTGTGGTATGTTAATACATGTCTAAAATATTACTGTTCTTCAAAAAAGTTGAGAAAAAAAAAAAGAGATGAGTTTGAGATTTTAAATAATTTTTGTTATAACAAGATCATGAGAAATAAATAATATGTAAGATATTATCAAAAGCGTGAGAATGACATGATGCATGCATATTTTTTTTAAGAATATATCTCAAACAACGTAACTTAATTTTGAGGATGAAATTATTTGAAGGGGGAGATGTAATACCTGATCCATTTGGGCCCTGGACCAAGCCCAAACCGTCAAAGCCCATATATATATATAAAAAAAAAGAGAATAGGAAGAAGACTCCCGATAGGAGTCTTCTTCTCCGATGAATCTCAAATGGAATGGGAGTCCTAGGACCACCGGGGCCCTAGGGCTTCCTATAAATAAGTCTCTTCCCTCCCTTAAGACTCACCACCGGCGATCTTCGAGCTTAATTTCTTCTCTTTTCTCCATTGAAGCCGCGGCCTCCCGTTATTGTGTTCATCGAAAATCAAAGATCGGAGATGCCACCAGAGCTTAGGTAAGGCTCTGACCTTTCTTCCACTCCCTCTTTCCATTCTCCTCTAGCCCTAAACCTTATTACCGACCATCGATTTTGCTGAAAATCGAGAGGAAAAGGGATGCTCTATTTTTTTCTGTTCGATCGAACCTTCTCTTCCTCATTTCTAACCACTGGCACCACCGCTCGTGGTGTCACACCCTTGTAGCATGACCCCCATCTCCCTATCTTCCTTCCCTGAGAGGCCTTGGCTGCCAGTGACCGGCCAATGACCGAAAAATAAAAGAAAAGGGGTGGGTCCCCTATTTTTCGATTTTTTTTTAAAATCCCCTACCGGTCGAGCCTCGCTGCTGGCGATCTCTTGCTCTCCACTGTCGGCCGTCGCTATCAGACCTCCGATCATGCCACCATCTTAGTCGAAGCCCGAGCCACCGAGCCCCCTTCCCTCGTGTCCCTCTTCTGTTCGGCCAGAAAAAGAGAGAGAGAAGATAAAAGAAAGAAGAAAACGGGAAAAAGAGAAGAAGAAGAAAAAGAAAAGAAAAGAAAAAGAAAAAGAAGAAAAAGGAAAAGAAAGGAAAAAGAAAAGAAAAGAAAAAGAAGAAAAAGGAAAAGAAAAAAAAAGAAAAGAAAAGAAAAAGAAAAAAAAAAGGGGGGGAAGAAAATGAGAGAGAGTTCTCTCACTTTCCTCTCTCCTCTCTCTACCTTTCGTCTTCAGCTTCTCTCTCTAAATTATTTCTCTTTCTAAAATTTTCTCTCTCTAAGATCTTTCTACTCTCTCTCTAACTGCATCACGGATCCTAGGATAAACTTGAGATGAAAATAAGATGACCTAGAATCGCTTCAAAATTCATGCAGTAGGTTGGATCTCAGTATAATTCTTATTTGAAATTTATAGCATCTGATCATAGTTAATTCATATTTAGTTATCCTGATATGATCTTTGATGATCTCGATCATAATTGCCTCATTTGAAGGATATAGAAATTCTCTCCACTTTTTCTCTCTACTTTCTCTCTTTAATTTTTTTTTTCTCTAGAATCTTCTCTCTTTTTATGAATTTTCTCCCTCTAAAAGTCTTATGGACCATTGGAGGGTCTAGATACTTAGACAAATCTCAATTTTGGCTAATCCGAGGAGAAATCCTGAATTTATGTTAGTAGGATCGTTTATCCATAATTTTTTCATATATGATTTTTATATTTAATCCTGATCATGTAGAGATGTAATTATTGTACAAGAAGATATGAAGCAAAATATCTTGATTTCGGATTGGTAGATTAAGGAGCTCATCAAATTCTGTATTTAGATCGATCATCGATAAAGATAAAAATTTCTGTACATGATCATCATTATATATGCTATTTTATCATCGGTATTGTATCGTTGGTTTTGCATTGTTGAATTCATGATCGATGATTTTGCTATACCAGAGACATTGTTATTTGCTTATATGATTTTTAAGCGTGATGAGTATGGATTATGTTAATATATATGAATTCGTGATTGATGGCATGATTATTTGTGCATAATATATCTATTTTGTATTCCACTGTATATTAAAATTGATTTGATGAAATTAATATATAATAATTAGATAAAAAAGATATGGCTTGAACTAGCCTTGTTATGTGAAACAGCCTCCACAGGCTTATATGTGAAAAAATTTAATCCGAGGAAGATCATGGATAATTTGATCCGAGAAAGATCATGGGTATTTTGATTTGAAAAAGATCATAGATATTTTGATCCGAGAAAGATCATGGGTATTTTGATCCGAGAAAGATCATAGATATTTTGATCTGAGAAAGATCATGAATATTTCGATTCAAGAAAGATCATAAAAATCGATCTGATAAAGATCGTCGCATGATCCTGATTAGTCTAAAGCCAGAAAAAAAAAGTTAAAGATTATGTGATAATGAAAAGAGAAATGAAAGATAAGACATGAAATAATTGCTAAACAAAAGTATTTCACCTATTAACTATGATGATGCATCTCTTTTGACAAGATAGATAATTTATAGATGTTTGCAGTATTCTGGATATTGAATATTAAATTTTATATTTTATTACTTATCCTTATTTTTAGATCATATTATTATATTGGTGTGATATGTGAAATTCTTATTGGGCTGTAAAGCTCACATCTTCCATTTCTCTTTTTTCCTTTAGAGTTACAGGATGCTTATAATTGGCTATAGCTTGAATTTGTGAGTGAGCAGATAAATAGATAGAGTGTCATGATACCAAATCAGAGATTGAAAAAATTTAATTAGTAATTATATAAATTTTACTAATTATTATTAAAATTAGAAATTATGAATGTTGAGGTTGTAATGAATTATTTTAGACTTTGCATATTCTTTAGGGCTTGCCCTAAGGAGTGTGCGGCCATCACATATCTGATCCGGATATTGGGTTCGGAGCGTGACAGAGTGGTATTAGAGTTTAGGTTTAAGATTATTAGACATTATGAAGTGATATCAAAACTTTATGTATGACCAATAAGATATGACAGAATGGTATCAGAGCTTAGGTTATGATCATTTAGAGATTATGATATAAGTGATTAGGATATGATAGAATAATATCAGAACTTGGGTTTAAGATCACTAGAGATTATGAAAGTGAGATCAAAACTTTATGTAGGATGTGACAGAGTGATATCAGAGAATATGACTTATGTGGTATCAAAACTTTAAGGTCACTAGGGACTATGGCATAAGTGATATCAAAATTTCAGGATTATAATCAATGGAGTATAATAGATAATATTAGAGCTTTAGGTTATGACCATTAAGGATATGATAGAATGGTATAAAATTTAGGTTATGATCACTAGAGAATATGACTTAAGTGGCATTTGATCTTAAGATAATAATTATTCAAAATTATGACCTTTGTGATATTTGAACTTGAGGCTATGATCATGAGGAATAGGATAGATATAAAAGAAAGGATTCAATAATTGAATTTCGAATCAATAGATACTATGATGAAATTTATGCATAAGTGGCATATGATAATAGAATTGATGAGTTATATCTTAGATTCTAATTAGTAGAGTTGACCTAAGTATGAGAATTATTGATCTTAGAATGAAGAGAGAGATATTGATGTGTTGTATTTAGTATACTCAATAATTTTGGAATGCTAAACTTATATGGGTGGAGATCATGACAATTTTTTTGATTTTGATGTTAATTATCTGAGCATTATAAATTTTGGACTTATCAGAAGGAAGTTAGTTAGGATGTGGTCTAAGAAGAAATTACATCATATGAAAGAGAAATATTTTTAAGCGTTGAACCTATAAGAGGTCATATATAAAACTCAATTTAGATAAAAAATATATTTAAATTTTATGAGAATATAAGATATACGTCTTGGTGAAATCTTTAGTTACTCAAAGTATCATATTTAGACCTGATTTCTTGATTTTTCAAGTTGCATTAAATTTTAAGTCAAAAGTTACTTTTTTTAAGTGGATCTAAGGTATTTTGATATTGTTGTCAAATTGAAAAAAAAAATGATCTAATTAGAGTATGATATACATGTTATGATCAAATCTTTAGTAATCTTTGGATTAGATTCCTTATTTATGTAATTCAAATCAAATTTAAAATTTTTGAGCTGATCTAAGGTATCTTATTGTTAAATTTTGGATGATTTATATAAGTCTTAACATATAAGGGGGACAAGATTTTGCATAAATTTATCTATTAATGCTAAGGATTGTGATGAAGGGAGCTTTACAAGAAATAACTAAGTTGATTCTACTTATAAAGATGTTGACTTGAGTTCTTCTAGTTTGTTCAAGTTGGAGTTAATTCTTTTACAAAAAAAAAAAGATTGGTTTGAAAGCTTGTCTAAATGATGGTAAGGTAAATCGAAGGTTAACTCAAATTAATTCTAGACATATTAGATTCTTGAGGAGTGGTGAAGCTTATGTAATAAGTTCAAACTTAGAAGGTGGATGAAGATTTAATTTTGATGTGTTATGCTTAAGAGATGTAATGACAAAGAAACTTAAAATTTTATCCTAAATTTTATATGAAATTTGAAAGTTGGATCTACCTTTGATTGATTTAACATACAAGGATATTTTTATTTTTGATAGACTTATATAATTTGGTAAGTTGAGATCAGAGTACGCAGTAAAAGTATGATTGTTTAAAATTGATTAGAAATATTAATTCTTTAAATCAGAAGATATTATGGAATTCATTAGTTATAAATAAAAAAAGATTTTATTGATAATGAAAGGATACTACAGATCTTAATCTAATCTGATCATAACCGGATAATTTTTGTCAGTAGATTATTTAATTATAGATAATGTCAAGAAGAACCCTGGACATCTCAAGTTTATTGTTAATAGCTTGATAGTTCTGTTATTAGTATAAACCTAGAATGTCTTGACACAGATATCATTTTTTTTCAAATTTTAAACATTGTTACTCGAAATGACATAGAAGGTTGAGATTTTCTTAAGATGAAAATCTACCTATTAAATTTATTGTAAGGTCAAGAAAAAAAAATCGATGATTGTGAAGAGTGCTCGATGTTTAACCTTTCTTTATTTTTCTATCATAGGCAGTGTGAGATAATTATGAATTTTGAGTGGAATGTATTGGATAAATAATTGTGGTATGTTAATATAAGTCTAAAATATTACTGCTCTTCAAAAAAGTTGAGAAAAAAAAAGAGATGAGTTTGAGATTTCAAATAATTTTTGTTATAATAAGATCATGAGAAATAAATAATATATAAGACATTATCGGAAGCATGAGAATGACATGATGCATGTATATTTTTTTTAAGAAATATCTCAAACAACGTAACTTAATTTCGGAAAAAAATTATTTAAAGGAGGGAGAATATAATATCCGACCCATTTGGGCCCTGGACCAAACCCAAACCATCAAAGCCCATATATATATATATATATAAAGAGAACGAGAAGAAGACTCCTGATAGGAGTCTTCTTCTCCGATAAATCTCAAATAGAATGGGAGTCCTAGGACCACTGGGGCCCTTGGGCTCTCTATAAATAAGTCTCCCCCCTCCCTTAAGACTCACCATCGACGATCTTCAAGCTTAATTTCTCCTCTTTTCTCCGTTGAAGCCGCAGCCTCTCATTATTGTGTTTGTCAAAAATCGAAGGTCGGAGATGCCACCAGAGCTCAGATAAGGCTCTGACCTTTCTTTCTCTCTCTCTTTCCATTCTCCTCTGGCCCCAAACCTCATTACCGACCACCGACTTTGTCGAAAATCGAGAGGAAAAGGGATGCTCTATTTTTTCCTATTCGGTCGAACCTTCTCTTTCTCATTTTCAGCCACTGGCGCCACTGCCCGTGGTGTCACGCCCCTGTAGCATGAGCCCCATCTCCCTATCTTCCTTCTTTGAGAGGCCTTGGCCACCGACGACCGACTAATGATGACTGGAAAACAAAAGAAAAGGGGCGGATCTCCTATTTTTCAATTTTTTTTTAAAATCCCCTATCGGTCGAGCCTCGGTGCCGACTATCTCTTGCTCTCTGCCATCGACCGTCGCTGTCGGCCCTTCAACCGTGCTGCCACCCTCATCGAAGCTTGAGCCACCGAGCCCCCTTCCCTCGTGTCCCTCTTCTGTTCGGCTAGGAAAAGAGAGAAAGAAGATAAAAGAAAGAAGAAAATGGGAAAAAGAGAAGAAGAAGAAAAAGAAAAGAAAAGAAAAAGAAAAAGAAGAAAAAGGAAAAGAAAGGAAAAAGAAAAGAAAAGAAAAAGAAAAAGAAAAAAAAGGGACGAAAATGAGAGAGAGTTCTCTCTCTTTCCTCTCTTCTCTCTCTACCTTTCTGTCTCCTGCTTCTCTCTCTAAATTATTTCTTTCTATAAAATTTTCTCTCTCTAGAGTCTTTCTACTCTCTCTCTAACTGCATCACGGATCCTAGGACAAACTTGAGATAAAAATAAGATGATTTGAAATCGCTTCGAAATTCATGCAGTAGGTTAGATCCCAGTCCGATTCTTATTCAAACTTTATAACATCTGATCATAGTTAATTTATATTTAGTTATCCTGATATGACCTCTGATGATCTCGATCATAATTACCTCATTTGAAGGATACAGAGATTCTCTCTCCACTTTCTCTCTCTATTTTCTCTTTTTTAAGTTTTTTCTCTCAAGAATATTCTCTCTCTTCATGGATTTTTTCTCTCTAAAAGTCTTATGGACCAGTGGAGGGTCCAGATACTTAGACAAATCTCAATTTTGGCTAATCCGAGGAGAGGTCCTAGATTTATGTTATTAGGATCGTTTATCCATAATTTCTCCATATATGATTTTTATATTTAATCCAGATCATGTAGAGATGTAATTGTTGTATAAGAAGATATGGAGCAAAATATCTTGATTTCAGATTGATAGATTAAGGAGCTCATCAAATTCTGTATTTAGATCGATTATCGATAGAGGTAAAAATTCATGTACATGATCATCATTATATATGCTATTTTATCGTTGGTATTGTATCGTTGGTTTTGCATTGTTGAATTCGTGATCGATGATTTTGCTATGTAGGAGATACCGTTATTTGCTTATATGATTTTTAAACGTATGGATTATGTTACTATATATGAATTCGTGATTGATGGCATGATTATATGTGCATAATATATCTATTTTGGATTACACTGTAAATTGAAATTGATTTGATAAAATCAATATATAACAATTAGATAAAAAGGATATGGCTTGAACTAGTCTTGTTATGTGAAATAGCCTCCACAAGCTTATGCGTGTAAGAATTTGATCCAAGGAAGATCATGGATAATTTGATCCGAGAAAGATTATGGGTATTTTGATTCAAGAAAGTTCATAGATATTTTGATCCGAGAAAGATCTTGGGTATTTTGATTCGAGAAAGATCATGGGTATTTCGATCCGAGAAAGATCATAAAAATCGATCCGATAAAGATCGTCACATGATCCTGTTTAGCCTAAAGGCAGAAAGAAAAATGATAAAGATCATGTGATAATGAAAAGAGAAATGAAAGATAAAACATGAAATAATTGCTGAACAAAAGCATTTCACCTATTAACATATGATGATGCATCTCTTTTAACAAGACAGATAATTTATAGATGTTTGCAGTATTCTGGATATTGAATATGAAATTTTATGTTTTATTGTTTATCCTTATTTTCAGATCATATTATTATATTGGTGTGATATGTGGGATTCATACTAGGTTGTAAAGCTCACATCCTCCATTTCTCTTTTTTTCTTCAGAGTTACAGGATGCTCATGATTGGCTATAGTTTGGATTTGCGGGTAAGCAGATAAATAGATAGAGTATTATGATATCTGATCAGAGGATTGAAAGAATTTAATTTGTAATTATACAAGTTTTACTAATTGTTATTGAAATTAGACATTATGGATATTGAGGTTGTAATGAATTATTTTAGGTCTTGCATATTCTTTAGGACTTATCCTAAGGAGTGTGCGGCCATCACGTATCCGATCCGGATGTTAGGTTCGGAATGTGACAGATCAAATCAATATATTAAGTATAAAATTATATCTTAAATTTATTATAATACATTAACTATATTGATTTCTAGAATATATATCTAATACGTTGTTTTCTCCTAGTTGGGGGCTATACAATGTAATGAATCTTTCAAGCACAATACGAGGGAATGTTATCCACGTATATAAGCTCGGATGAGTGGCTCGAGAAATTACGCAGCGCTCAACCACAGAAAAGGTAAATGATTACAGCCAAGGAGGAACAGGTATTTTTCAGAAGCAACCCTAATCAAGTCCGCTAGTTTGTGGTCCATGACATGGAGAACATACTTTTCAGGTGGACTTATTAATTTGTGTATCACGAGGAAACTCCTCCTCAGTCCACGTTGCCGGTCGTACGCGGCCCCTATTGATTCCACGAGGTCGATCTCACTTGAGTGGCGTAGAGGCAAACGTAATCTGCTTTGCAGCGGAACATGCTGCTTTCATTATTATTGTCATTGTTATGTATCCTCGTTGTTGCCAAATCATGTTGTTGAGGAATTGCTTTTAAATCACTAACATAATGCTTCCATCTACTGTTCTTCAGTTTGGACGTTGTAAGGTTCTTTATGTGTGAAATCATCTAGCACTTATGAATGTTTAAAGACATATACAAATTAATTTACATGCCATGAGATGCTTGCCTGATACCGTGTTTCAAGAGCACTAGATTTGCAAGTGAGCAAGCTCATCCCATGCTAAGCCATGTCAGTAGTAATATTTGGACGCGTTGTATTCTACTTTCTTGAACGTCTACGTACCAATTTTGACGTTCCCAAGCCATTCCAGCTCACAGCTGCAGGTCTCTGGGAATTACAAGATTATTGTTCAGGAGCCGCGTTTTGCTTTCGGAGCTAATAATTCAGAGTTTCTTCTGGCATATATACCATTGTGCTCCAAAAGGGAAAAATGCCACCATGTATCTGATTTTTGCAATGGACTTGCTCTTACCACCGCATCTTAATTAATCATTTATAAAAGCTAAAACTGATTTCTTCCTCTGTTTGGAATCATCTTTATTCTAAAAAAAAAAAAAATCTTGAGGTCTTTGCTGGCCTGTCGATTTCGCGCTCGCGTCAGAATCGTGTCAATGTAGTGCAAGATCGATTCATTTTCTGTCCCGGTTATCAATTCTGAAATCTATCGAGCCCACGAGGTTTGAGGATGTTTCCAAACCTCTATCCATCAATGTAGGTACCAGACAAACAAGTCGGTCAGCCGAGGACCTCAAGGCACCGATAGTGAAATGATTTTCTCCACAATGGGTGAGGGACGAAGGTGGTAAATAGGATCAATATCCCAATACCTGGAAGGAAAAATAATTAAGCACCTCGTCGCATGTAAATTTATTAAACATTCGCAAGTATTAGATGATTTTTACGCAAAAAGCCATACAGTGTCCAAACTGCGGAGTAGTTGATGGAAGCATTATAAGCGTGATGTAAATTAAAAGTAATTCCTTAACAACATGATCCAACAATAATAACGATAACAATGACATTATTTGTTCGATCTGGTAATAAAAGGCTTCCAGGATTTTGCGGAATAGATGAAATGGGAGGATTTACCACAAGGATTTTATTGATGAAGGCACTGACGTGATATGGTATGCAGGGGTATTACATTGAGTCTAAATCAACTTGGGGACTTTTAAAGCCGGAGTCTCCCCACGCCCCAAAAGTGGTGTACCACGTCAGAAGCCTAGTGAGGTATATTCTTCCTCTCCTCCTTGGTATCTGCTGCCCGTTTTAGAAAGACTGATCATTTTGTTATTCTATCTCACTATTTTTTACTCTTCCAGCATAGTGTTTTCAGTAAAACTATCAGCGGAGATGATCAGTGTGGGAACAATTCAACCGACTTTCAATTTCGATTCTAAATCGGTCTCATGAACATAAGATGCCGCCTAACAATCACTTGACCGACCTACAATCGGCTATCCTCAACCATCGACAGACTTAGCCACGACAACTCGGCTAATCTTAGATCGATGACCATCAGCATATCAGAGTTACCGATCGATGCTCATTTGGATCTCCACGATTACCACTGACATACGATCGACATACTATTATTACCGACAAATAGTCGGCTTACCTAAAACTTCCAGCGCAAAAAGCACATAATGGTCAAAACATGATCAGTGACAGGTATAACCACCCATCTCACGATCACATAATGTCGGAACGTGTGGAACCCATGTGTCTAACCGTTACAGATGGTTACCAACTACTCGTCTATAAAAGGAGGTAAATGAATAGCATTGGGTAAGGTAACTCGGGGCTGATACTCCGTCACTTTCAAAATTCTATCTGCTGTTCACCACTCCCCACTGACTTAAGCATTGGAGGATCCTCACTGGACACAACTTCGATTAGTTTGAACTTTTTTTGTAGGTACTCTTCTCCAGTGACAGGCGTAACAGGAGATTGACCGCAACAGATTGGCGCGCCAGGTAGAAGAGAGTATACAAGCAATCATGGCTAAGACCAGAGCTTAGGATTCAACAGGATTCGTGAGGCAATCTTTCCATCGAAAAGATATTTCTCCTCCTCCTCCATTAGCAGAGCCGCTCTTCGCATCCTGTAGTCATTACGGACACACAAATTGCTGCCTTGATGCAGCAAATGAAAGTATTAATGGAGGCAGTTCACAACCTCCAACAGCAACAAACACAGCACCAGCAGCGACCGTCGGTGGAGGAGCTAGTGGCTCATTCAGTGCCATCTAGGCACAGCTGCCATCCTCCATGGTATTTACCCTCTTTATCTCCAGAACAATGGTTGTCTCGGCATTCTCATCGAGTCAAGCAACCATATTCTCGACATTCTCACCACACCGTCCATCCTTCACGACGATCTTCTTCTCCTTCCTATGTACATAGTATCAAGAAGGGGAAAAGACTGCGTGAACCTGCTTTTTCTCCATCCTCAAATTCTTCGGAGGACTCTACCTCCGGATTATCTCAGCAACGACGGCTAGATGACTATGAGCACAAATTCAAAGAGATCGACTGCCAATTTGTCCGACTTCAAATGGAAGGTCGGAAGTCATCCAGCGACTATGACTTCTACACTGCCCAACCTTTCTCTCAGTGCATCCTGGACGAGCCGATTCTGTCTCGATTTAAAATACCGCAGATGGAGCTATATGATGGCTCCACCGACTGAATTGATCATCTGGAGAGCTACAAGGCTCTCATGATGATCCAGGAAAAAGCTGATGCCCTCCTATGCATCGGCTTTTTGCTGACTATTCAGAAGGCAGCTCGAGCCTGATATTCTGAGCTATAATCGGAGAGCATAAACTCCTTCGAGCAGCTCAAACATTCTTTCATGGCCCATCTCAGTACTAGCTGAAAGGTGCCATGGATGTCAGATAGTCTCTTCTCCATTAAGCAAGACGAGACAGAAACATTGAGAGATTTTGTGGCTCACTTCAATGCGACCATACTTGAGGTTAGGGACCTCAATGAAGATATGGCCATATCGACCGTGAAGAGGAGTTTGAGGAGATTCAGATTCACCTATTCTCTGGACAAGACTCTCCTCCGAACCTATGCTGAATGCTTGGAGTGCGCATACAAGTATATTCGTGCAGATGAGGGCGCTTCTGACTGGTGCCAGATAGAAGAAAAAGGTCAGAAAAAGAAGAAGAAGAAAAATGAAGTCCAGATCAAATCAAATTGGTCAACTACCAATAAACGAGCTTCACCTCGATGACGGAGTCCAAGGCCAAACAATTATGATAGGTATGACTCCTATGCTCCTCTTTCTGCTCTCCATGCGCAGAGCTTAATAGAGATCGAAGAAAAGGAGTACATATGACATCCCCCACTGATGAAAGTGCCATCGAGGAGTCATGACAGATAAAAGTACTGTCAATTTCATCGTGATCACGGTCACGATACCGAATAGTGCATTCAACTCAGGAATGAAATAGAAGTCCTGATTCGACGAGGCTATCTCGAGAAGTTTCGACGAGATTGTCCGACTTAACCTCCCACCGACCAACAGCCTCAGCCACAAGCTGAGCAAATGATCAATAATCAACCAATGGCAGGAGTAATCAACATGATCTCTGGACAATCGAAGAATTGAAGGGCAACTTCCGAAGAAGAGTCGGCAAAGAAACGATGACTTGACAATATAATTTTTTTTTTGGAAGATAATGTCTGGAGAATATAAACTCTTCATGACGATGCTATTATTGTCTCGAGAAGAAAGATAATGTTTCTTTCTTTCATTTCGGAGAAGATAATTTCTTTCATTCATTGAAGAAAGAAAATTACAAAATTGGACCCAAGATTCGATTACAAAATTAAACTGTTACAAAAAAAAATGTTACATCAGTCACCAGTCGGTTTCTTCATCACCTTGCTCTGGCACAGTCTCAGTAGTTGGAGCAGGTCCTGGTGCAGCTGGTGCATCTCCTTCAGCTGGCGCAACGTCCTCTTCAGCTGCATCTTCTCCCAAATTAGGAGGAACAACGCTGCTCAAGTCTAAGTGTGGGTATAATTTTTCGACTGTATCTCGATCATTTTTGTATCCGACACAGTAAGAGATGAATCCATCCTCGAGAATCTCATCCTTGAATTCTTTCGAATCTTTG
This sequence comes from Elaeis guineensis, assembly GCF_000442705.2. NCBI lineage: Eukaryota > Viridiplantae > Streptophyta > Magnoliopsida > Arecales > Arecaceae > Elaeis > Elaeis guineensis. The sequence goes on from NC_025994.2 coordinate 103,020,328, forward strand.
AAGTTCTTGATAGAGCTAGACTCAAGGCACCTTTCTCCGACTCAGCTTCAGCCTTCGTGGAGGCCAACTCAGCATCGGCCTGTGCCAGCCTTTCTATAGTGGCTCGATGCTTGTCGCGCTTCGCTTCCAGCTCTTCAATGCATCCATCTCTCTCTGGAGCCGACTGATGGAATGCTTCTTACTTCTGATTCAGGACTCGAGAGATGTGACGTTCTGATAAGCCGACTCAAGTTCGGCTCTAGAGGACTGAAGGTCAGCCGTTATACGAGAGATTTCTTCTTGAAGCTTCTTCTCTCGTTCAATTATCGTCTGAAGCTGTTCGACAGCAGTAGTCTTTTCGGTGTTGTTGGCCGCCACCTTATCCATCCACGTCCGATGAAGGTCAGTGATTTTTCGATATCCACTCTCTAAAGCGTGCATATCGTGCATCCACTAAAAAGAAAAGACAAGTCAGATAAAAAAAAAGGAGGAATGTGGAATATCATAAAATTATCCCAAGCATCGTTGGATAAAAGGAAGAAAATATTTCGGACATTGTCCGACTTTTTCTGTTCTCCCTATCTGTCGAGAGAAGCACAGCCTCGATGAGTCATCTGGCCAATGATGGATTGGCTAAGGCCGACTCATCGGCAGGAATTCTGATGTCGAAGAAGGTGTGGGGGCCCGCAGATGACCCATCATTAGTAGAAGTAACCGGCACCTTCCCTCGATCTCTGATCGACGGTCGCATGTTTGAGACCGCCACGAAGTCAGTGCTTGATTGCGTCCGAGACAGCTCCGCTGGAAGAACAGCTGGTGCAGCAGCAGATTGTTCGGATTTGGCCATGACTTTTGATTCAACCTGAACCTCCACTAATGGAGCTGCTGATGGTTCTGCCGCAGCTCCTTCATCTCTTGCCATCCTGACTCCAGCGGATGGCACTTCAATTGGAGGAAGCACAATCGAAGCCGACAACGCTAAGACCGGCTCGAAGACTGTCTCCGATGGAACGTCGGGTTCCTTTGCCGGTACCGATGGAGAATCAACCCGACTTTTTCTCGACGATCAGGAGGATCCAACATCGGTTGCTGCCCTCTTCTTGGTAGCATACGAGCGAATGTCAGCAGTCGAAATTCATGCCCTCATCCGTATAGCTGCCATCAAAAGATAAAGATTAGTATAAAATTCAGAAACAAAAAAAAAAATGAAGTGACCGGCTATGTTATACCTAAAGAAATTATCGAACTAAGTCCAGCATCATAGAGAGCCTGTTCGGTCATCAACTCTCGTTGCGGTGGAACTTCTATATCTTTTAGTTGGAGAAAGTCTTCCTGATCAACAGTATCCACCAGACTATTCTCGTTGGGGCCGATTCTCGGATCGCCCCACCACGAAGGAAAGCCCCAAGGAGATGAAGAAGAAGCAAAAAAAAATGATTCTTCCAACCATGAATAGACGATGGAAGACTGGAGATGAAAGAAAAGCCTTCCTCGAGTTGAAAAACCACCAACCCTTGGCCTTGGAGTGAAGATGGAGAACAAAGAAAATCTGAAATAGAGAAGGGCGAGGATCAGTCGGGATAAGATAACATAACAAAGCAAAACTGATAATCAGCTGGATAGAGTTCGGAGCCAGCTGAGCAGGACAAAAACCATAATAATCAAGAAGATTTCGAACGAACTCCAAAATTGAAAATCGAAGATCAGCCTGAAGGTCCTCGACATAAAATGCAACCTAATTTGGACTTGAGAGTAGGGGGCAACTGTTGGGACAATTCAACGGACTCCTGATTTCGACTCTAAATCGGCCTCATGAACATAACATGCCGACTAACAATTACTTGACCGATCTACAGTCGGCTATCCTCAGCCATCGACAGACTGAGCCACGACAACTCGATTAATCTTAGATTGATGACTATCGGCATATCAGAGTTACCGATCGATGCTTATTTGGATCTCCACGACTACTACCGACATACGATCGACATACTATTATTACTGACATATAGTCGGCTTATCTAAAACTGCCAGTGTAGAAAGCGTATAATGGGCAAAACATGATCAGTGGTGGATATAACCATCAATCCCACAATCACATAATGCTGGAACGTGCAGGATCCACATCTCTAATTGTTACAGATGGTTACCAACTATTTATCTATAAAAGAAGATAAATGAACAGCATTGGGTAAGACAATTCTGGATTGATACTCTGCTACTTTCAAAATTCTATCTGCTATTCATCACTTCTCACTGACTTAAGTATCGGAGGGTCTCTGTCAGATATAATTTTGATCAATATAAATTTTTTTTACAGGTACTCTTCTTCAGTGGCAGATGCTACAAGAGATTGATCGCAACCATCAATTTTAGATTTCTAGGTACGTATGCTGTTCAGCTCCCGGGACGGGACATGCCCTGCTTTAGTACTCTTGCTCGTTTAGAAATGTGTTTTGGTAAAACTCTTCGCCAATCTAACTACGTCTCTTTAACAGTACTTGGGCGGCAGTTCACCTGGAGTTTGTGGGTGATCCGTTGCCGTATGTCTGACGAGAAGTTACACGTGTGGAACGGGTGATTTGTTTTTTCTTCTTCCATGCCACAGATATATGGCATAACAATAACGTTTGAACATTAGGTGGAGAGGATAAGATCGAATAGCAGTGTGATGTTTTGAACTTACTATAAGAATTTATGTCAAATTTGAGGGCTATGAAGAGCTTGCAGTGGCACAAAAACAATGACAAACCTCAAAACCTAAACGAACCAGACTCCATTTGGATTGGGTTTGGGTGAACGATTGTTCAATTGGTTTATGAAAGGGACAAATCTGTTTGCTTGGATTTTAAAGGGTCCAACATGTGTGGGTTTTTGATGGTATAGTTTCGTTTCACAACAACATGGGTTAGCCTCAACGCTCAAGAGTCAAGACGAATGTCTACTGGAGAGTGGGCATTAGGCAATATTGATGTGACTGGGCCATGCACGACAAGCCCCCCGGCCACAGGTTCACTCACGTGAATGGTCCCGGGAAGCGAGGAGAAAAGGCCTCATGACAATTGGATTTTTTTTTTTTTCCTCAGGGAAAAGAGTGTGGGAGACTTGGGTTGGCTCTGCCACACTAATTAAATACTCAACAATGTGTACCCTTTCTTAACACTACCAGGAATAAAGCTCTTGGGAAGTCTGTCTTCTCCCATACTACCTAAAAAATGAAAACATAGTTTAGCCGCAAATCATCGCATTGGATAAATATTTAAAATGGTAGGATTTTTAAATACTCATTGCACGTGCTACAAATGAGCCATTAATTAATTACCAAAAAAAGAACCATCCTAAAGATTAGCTCAGGTAGGTTAGGTTGAGTTTGATCAACTACTAAACCAGTAAACCTTGCAAGATGGCTGGTACAATATGATTAAATTATTGGTTTGGTTATGCCATAGAAATAATCTGATTTGCTTGCCGTATTTGTGTTTTTTTTTTTTGCTTTGAATAAAAATTTTAAATACAACATGATGATAGATTTAATGATGGGGCACTATAATTATTTAAGTCATTAAAAAAATGATCGATATTATCAAGGTGGCTGCTATTAATAATCGGTAATATAATCTATCATAATATATATGACAACATGGTAATGTGGTTGCTTTTTTACTGAAACTATGGTTATCATTTCTAATATAATTGATATTTGTTAAAGATCTAAATTATCTTTGATAATTTCAAGAATTGATATATTATTCTGTTGTTGTATGTGTGATAAAGAGCGGTAAAGTTTGCTGGGAAAGTATTGATAAATATTAAAAATTTTAACATTTGTATATGTACTTAGTATGTGATAATGACGTCATGGTTTCACAATGAAATTCAATGGTCTGTTATACAGTCCATCTTTTTAAAACATGAAAATAATTATAATACTAATATGCAAATTTGAAAATCACACATGGCAAATAATGACTGCTATAATCACAATGTTTTTGGTAATGGGTCATTTATGATGGAATAATACATGTTGGGGGATACCGACCGACCGACCGACCGATTGTCGGAGGGCCCGATCGGCTGGCGGCCCGACCGACCGACCGACTATCGGAGGGCCCGACCGGCTGGCGGCCCGACCACCGACCGACCGACCGACTATCGGAGGGCCCGACCGGCTGGCGGCCCGACCGACTAACCGACGGCCCGACGAACAACTCTGACTGGCCGATCGTAAGTCGGGCGACAGGCCAACGGACGCCATCAGCGGCTAACCGCGGCCATTCCACGGTCCATTCCCGACCGACTAAACCCAGAGGTCCGGTAGCCGACCCACTTGAAGCTCGCCGACCGACGGAGGAGTCCGACGCCACTCTGCTGGCCACCGACCTTGGGTCGGCCGACTCCACCAACCGCCGTACGGCCGCCAGACGTTGTCAGCTCTGACACGGACATGCGGCACAGTTACCTAGGGGCATTGTCCCGCCGAGAGCCGGGTCAACCCTGGTGATTAGACGGCTACACGGCGACATGACGTTTTCACGGCGGCTCTGACAGCCTACAGTGAGTTGACAGTTCCTCACTTGTCCGCGCCATTAATGATGGCGCCATACCGCGCTCCACTATATATACCGGGGAAGGCAACAGTGCAAGGGGTCGATCCGCCCGTCTCTCCCACATACGCAGGCTCGCTCCCTCTCTCTCTCTCTCTCTCTCCCTCTCAGAGCTCTCTGTCTGCATTTCACTGTTGCCCAGTCACCTCTCTGACTTGACCGTCGGAGGGTCCCCGCCGGAGCCGCCTCCGGTCAGTGCGGACTTCCTTTTGCAGGTGCACGCTTCCCGGCGATCGGGCGACGAGGCGATTGGCCGCAACAGATTGGCGCGCCAGGTAGGGGACAGCATGACAAAGACAAGAGCTCAATGATCGAGAGTCACTGGGTCGGCAAGGCGCTCTTCCCGCCGGGAAGAGGCCTCTCCACCACCACCGGCGGCAGAGCCTAGCTCTCCGCACCCTGCAGTGACCACGGAGGCCCAGATTGCGGCCATCGTACAGCAGATGACCGTGCTGACCGACGCAGTCAAAAGCCTCCAGCAACAACCGGTGGCTCGACCTGTGCCTTCCAGGAGCAGCCGCCGACGGCCGCGCCGACCCCTGTCGCCTCCATGCGAGCGCTCTCAACAGCGCTCCCACGGAGAGGAGGAGGGGCGACCACGGCGCGACGACCGACGGTCTCAGCGGCCCTCTCCTTCCCCGTTGGAACGGGCGAGGAAGGAAAAGCGGCCGCGCACACCGTCGGCCTCTCTTTCAGAATCCTCCGGAGGCTCCACTCCTGGGGTCTCCCAGCATCGACGAGCGGACGACTACGAGCGACGGTTCGAGGAGATCGACCGCCGGCTCGCCCAACTGCAGATGGACGGCCAGAAGTCTTCGAACGACGTCGACTTCCAGACCGCCCAGCCTCTCTCTCGACTGGTCATCGATGAGCCGATTCCCAGTCGGTTCAAAATGCCGAACGTGGAGCCATACGACGGCTCCACCGACCCAGTCGACCACCTCGAGAGCTATAAAGCTCTCATGACAATTCAAGGTGCAACCGACGCTCTTTTTTGCATCGGCTTCCCCGCCACACTTCGCAAGGCTGCCAGGGCTTGGTACTCCGGTCTTCGATCGGGCAGTATCCATTCCTTCGCGCAGCTCGAGCACTCGTTCGTGGCCCATTTCAGCACCAGCCGAAAGCCGCCGCGAACGTCGGATAGCCTTTTCTCCCTCAAGCAGGGGGAAAACGAGACGCTCCGACACTTCGTGGCGCTATTCAACGCGGCCACGCTCGAGGTCCGGGACCTCAACGAAGACATGGCGGTTTCAGCCATGAAGCGGGGCCTGAGGTCGTCCCGATTTACTTATTCTCTGGACAAGACCCTCCCCCGGACATACGCCGAGCTACTGGAGCGCGCATACAAGTATATGCGCGCGGACGAAGGAGCGTCCGACCGACGCTTGGTCGAGCCCAGGGGTCCGAAGGAGAAGCGAAGAAAAGGTCGGGAGCCCGCCGAACCAAGCAGGCCCCCGGCCGATAGTCGGCTTTCTTTACCCCGACAGATCCAAAAATCACCCCGCCGACAGACTCCGAGGTCGGTGCGTCCCAGGTATGACTCCTACACTCCTCTCTCCGCTCCCCGTGCGCAGATCTTGATGGAGATCGAAGGGGAAGAATACCTGCGACGGCCTCCACCTCTGAAGGCAAAGGGCCTCGACCATCGGAAGTACTGCCGGTTCCATCGGAGCCACGGCCACGACACCGAGCGATGCATCCAGTTGAAGGATGAGATCGAAAATCTCATCCGCCGGGGGTATCTCGGCAAGTTTCGAAAGGGTCCGCCGACCCGACCGACTGCCGATCGACGCCCCCAGCCGACTGAAGAGGCACCGACTAACCAGCCGACGGCTGGAGTCATCAACATGATCTCCAAGCGGCTGGGATCGGGGACGTCTACAGGGGGGGAGCCGACGAAAAAGCCGCGCCCGGACGACGTGATTACCTTCTCAGAAGACGACGTTCGGGGCATCCAGACTCCCCACGACGACGCTGTTGTTGTGTCGGCGACAATAGCCAATTATGATGTAAAATGAATTTTTGTTGATAATGGAAGTTCGACAAATGTTTTGTTTTACTCGACCTTCTCCCGAATGCGACTACCGACTGATCGACTTAGTAGGGTCTCCACGCCCTTGATCGGCTTTGCCGGAGACACCATCACGACAGAAGGAGAAATCACCCTGCCCGTGACGGTCGGTACCGAACCACGGCAAAGAACGGTCTCCCTCATTTTCGCGGTCGTCCAAGTTCCTTCGGCCTACAACGCCATACTCGGGCGACCCGGATTGAACGCCCTCAGGGCGATCGTCTCGACGTACCATCTCCTTGTTCGATTCCCGACCAAAAATGGAGTCGGGGAGATGCGCGGAGATCAACAGCTCGCCCGACGATGCTTCCAAATCTCCGCCCAAAGCGACGAGGCAGAGGATCCCCTGACAATCGACAAACTGGATCAACGGGAGGAGGAAGAGCGGGGTTCGCCGGCCGAGCAGCTCGAGGCGATCCCCATAGGAGAAAATCCCGACAGAAAAGTTTGGATCGGGTCTCAATTGCCCGACACCGAGCGACACCGACTGGCGGAGTTGCTGACGGCCAATGCCGACGTATTCGCATGGTCGGCAGCGGATATGTCGGGCATCCCTCCAGAAACAATTAGTCACCGACTCAACATCGACCCGACAATGAAGCCGGTGAGGCAGAAGAAAAGGTCCTTCGCCCCAGAAAGGCAGAAGGCCATTGAGGAAGAAGTGGACAAGCTGCTCGAAGCAGGCTTCATTCGGGAATCCACGTATCCCGATTGGCTCGCCAATGTCGTCATGGTCAAGAAAGCCAACGGGAAATGGAGGATCTGCATCGACTATACCGACCTCAACCGAGCATGCCCGAAGGATAGCTTTCCACTCCCGAAGATCGACCAGCTGGTGGATGCGACGTCCGGATTTCGGCTGCTCAGCTTCATGGACGCCTTCGCCGGGTACAATCAGATCCGGATGGCGCCTGAAGACGAGGAGCACACCGCGTTCGTGACCCCCAAGGGCCTCTACTGTTATCGGGTGATGCCCTTTGGATTGAAGAATGCCGGCGCCACCTACCAGCGACTCGTCAATAAGGTCTTCAAAGACCAGATTGGGCGTAACATGGAGGTGTACGTGGACGACATGCTGGTAAAGAGCACGCAGATCCTGGACCATGTTCAGGATCTCGGGGAGACCTTCCGCACCCTTCGACGACACCGAATGAAGCTCAACCCGACCAAATGCGCCTTCGGGGTGACCTCGGGGAAGTTCCTCGGATTCCTCGTTTCTCAGAGAGGGATCGAGGCCAACCCTGAGAAGATTAAGGCGATCCTCGACATGCGTCATCCGAACACCAAGAAGGAGGTCCAACAGCTGAACGGAAGAATCGTCGCTCTTAGCCGATTCATTTCTCGATCAGCTGAAAGGTCCCTCCCGTTCTTCAAGACCCTGCGCCAGGCGAACGGTTTCTCTTGGTCGGATGAGTGCGAACAGGCCTTTAAAGACCTGAAAAGGTACCTGGCTTCCCCGCCGCTGCTCGTAAAGCCGCAGATCGGGGAGACCTTGTATCTCTACTTGGCCACATCTTCTGAGGCGATCAGTTCGGTGCTCGTTCGGAAAAACGAGTGCCGAACCCATCAGCCCATCTACTACACCAGCAAAGTCCTCCACGGCGCCGAAGCCAGATACTCGGAGACGGAAAAGATGGTTTTCGCCCTGACCGTCTCCGCGCAACGGCTCCGACCGTACTTCCAGGCCCACGCCATCGTGGTACTTACCAACCAGCCCCTGAGGGCCGTACTGCGCCGACCCGACACATCCGGACGACTCGCTAAGTGGGCAATGAAGCTTAGCGAGTTCGACATTCAGTACCGACCGAGGCCTGCCTTGAAGGCTCAGGTCTTGGCCGACTTCATCGCCGAATGCCCGACGACCGACCGAAGGTCGGGAGCTGAAGGCCCGGGACGAGATTCGGTCTCTGAGCCAGACCCGATCTCCACCTGGGTACTTCACATCGACGGAGCCTCCAACGCTCAGGGAAGCGGGGCCGGGCTCCTGCTCACGAACTCGGATGGGATAGTCACCGAATACGCCCTCCGGTTCGACTTCAAGGCCTCCAACAATCAAGCCGAATACGAGGCACTCCTCGCGGGCTTGAGGATGGCGAGGGAACTGGGCGTCGACAGCCTCCGGGCATTCTCCGACTCTCAGCTGATCGTGGGGCAGGTCAAGGGCGACTTCGAGGTGCGAGATCCGACCATGATCAAGTATCTTCAGAAGGTAAAGGATCTCGTGGCCCGCTTCGGGCATTTCGAGATCTCCCACATCCCCAGGACGGAGAACGCCCGTGCCGACGCTCTCTCCAGATTGGCAACGTCGGCCTATGATTCTTTGGGTCGGACGTTTGTCGAAAACCTCCAACAGCCGAGCATCGATCGGGTCGAAGAAGTACAGCAGCTAACGTCTGAACCAAGTTGGATGGACCCGATCGTCCGGTACCTGTCCGACGGGACCAGTCCCGAAGATCCCGCGGAGGCCAAGCGACTCCGATGGTCGGCGTCACAATATGTGATCATGGACGGCCGACTCTACAAGAGGTCGTTCTCCCTCCCTCTGCTCAGGTGCTTGGGACCGACCGACGCTGACTACGCCCTCCGAGAGGTTCACGAAAGAATTTGTGGGAATCACTTGGGGGGCAAGTCCTTAGCCTTCAAGGTCTTACGACAGGGCTACTACTGGCCGACCATGAGGAAGGATGCGGCAGAGTTGGTCCGAAGGTGCGAGCCATGTCAGAAGTATGCCAATATTCAGCACCAACCGGCCAGCCAAATCACTCCCATTGTCGCTCCATGGCCCTTCGCTCAGTGGGGAGTCGATATTCTCGGCCCCTTCCCACCGGCGTCGGGCCAAAGGAAGTTCATCGTTGTCGCCATCGACTACTTCACGAAGTGGGTCGAGGCCGAGCCCTTGGCGCAGATCACCGAGCGGAAGATGGAGGACTTCGTCCAAAAGTCCATCATCTTCAGGTTCGGATTGCCGCACGCCATCATCACCGACAACGGACGGCAATTCGACAACCAAGACTTCAAGGACTTCTGCGCCAGGTTCCACATTCGTCATCGACTAACTTCAGTCGGGCACCCACAATCCAACGGCGAGGTTGAGGTGACGAACCGAACCCTGCTCCATGGACTCAAGACCCGACTGAACGAAGCCAAAGGCCTCTGGGTCGACGAGCTGGGCTCCGTCCTGTGGGCTTACCGAACGACCCCCCGCGTCCCAACCAGAGAGTCGCCGTTCAGTTTGGCCTACGGGACAGAAGCCATGATCCCGCTCGAGATTGACCTGCCATCTTCAAGGGTCGAGCAATACCGCGAGCCGGACAACTCCGAAAGCCGGAGGGCCGACCTAGATCTTCTCCCCGAACTGCGAGATGAGGCTCAAATTCGAATGGCCTCCTACCGACAGAGGGTCGCCCGGTACTACAACGCCAAGGTCAGACCAAAGCTCTTTAAACCTGGCGACCTAGTCTTGAGGAAGGCGGAGGTGTCGAAGCCCTTGGACCAAGGGAAGTTGGCTCCCAACTGGGAAGGACCCTACAAGGTTGCTGACACCTTCGGGCCGAGGGCCTACCGACTGGAGACCCTTGAGGGGAAACCCATTCCCCGGACTTGGAACGCCGACAACTTGAAGCTGTATTACCAGTGAATTCTGTAATTCAATCGTTGGAATACTAGTTCAGTTTGAAAAATCGGAGTTCTAACCCTTCGACTACTGATCGGCGCTCAGCCCCGACGCATCGACGCGGACCTGGCACCGACGACACATCGGCCCCTTACACGGACCGATGCATCTACGATGACGGGAGTTCATACTCCTTCTACGGTCGAATTTTCGGGCAGAATCCATCGGCCGACTGGCCGATCGGGCCCCGACCGAAGAAAGGCTAAAAGCCCACGCGGCTATTGCCGCGACTTCCGACCAGGCTACGGCCGGTCGAGGGATATTCGGCTTACCACCGTCTATCACATGATGCGACCTTAGTCGCACCCACTACTCGCCGACCGACCTACGGCCGGCTGAACGACACTCGGCTTGCCACCGTCTGTCGAAGGACATGAAACCCGACGCAAGAGCATGGGGACCCGACTTACTATCATGCCCCCGACACTGCGCCGGATGATGACCGACTAAGTGCATCTACGGAGGTCCGGCTGCCGAACCTTTACTAGGTTCGGTCGGCTCCCTACTTGACAGATGCGCCCGAATGGCGACTACAATTATTGGAAACCGACCTAAAGTCGGGACACAAGCTACTTCGGAACTGTGCAAGCCGGTTAAGTCCTACCGACTTATCCGAGTTGGCGACTTCTCTAAGTTGGTGACTAGGGTTCGACATTACAGCGATAAGAAACATTACAAACAAGAAGGAAAAGAGAAGACAATTTCATTCATTGATTAAAAGAAATTACAAAGTCGGGCCGAAGCCGATTACATGTATTTTCAAGAAGAAACAAAAGGAAGACAGTCGGCTGGACCGATCATTCATCCTGGATAATCTCTTCGACCGACGGAGGATCGGGAAGAATCGGCGTCTCGACCATGAGCGGCGCTGGGTCGACGGCAGAAGGATGCCCTTCAGTCGGCAAGGGACCTCCGGTCGGCTCCTGCTCCGGGACGGCTTCCTCCGCTGGGATGACGCCTCCCGACGGGTGGTCGGCCTCCTCTTCGGTTCCCTCTTCTTCGGCGAGTAGCGGGGCGACTCGGCTGACGTCCACCTCCGGGTACAAGGCATGGACGGCATCCCGACCGTCCTCGAACCCGACCCGGTAGGAGGCGAAGCCCGACTCGAGCATCTCCTCCTTGTACCGGTCGGAGGCCCGGAAGTCCTCAACCGCACGATCGACCGACTCCCTCGCCGACCGTACCTCGTCCTCAGTATGGGCCAGCTCCTCCCTCGCCAACTCCGCCTCGGCCCTGGCAATTTCGGCGTCGATTTGGGCGATGGACAAATCCTCTTCGGTTTCCGCGAGCTTCCCCAGGTTGGCCCGAAGTTGCTCGCGTTCCCCTTGGAGTTCGGAGGTGGCACTGTCCCGTTCGCGTCGAAGACGACGCACAACCCGACCTTTGTGCTTGGCCTCCTTCTTGGCCGACTTCAGTTCGGCCATAAGCCGGGAGACCTCGTCCGTCAACTTGGCCTCCCGGTCGACCGACTCCTGCAGTTGGTCGACCAGCATCGCTCTTTCGGCCTCGGCCGCCGCCGACCTTTCCTTGAAGGCTGCCCGAACGTCGCCGAACCTTCGGTATCCGGCCTCCAACTCGGACATGGTGAAGATCAACTGCCGACGGGAAAAAGCTTTGTCAGAATTATGTGGCAAGCGAAAATTCTTCTAAAGAAAAAGGTGACGCGAAGCTTACCTCCACCATCGACGGGTAGAACCGCGACAGCATCTCGGTCACCTGCCGAGACTGCAACGACTGAACGTCGGTAGGGAGGAGGATCCCCTGGCACAACCTCCTCGCAAGGTTGTGGTCGGCCAAGGCCGACGCACCCTCAGGGTAGTATGCGCTGGGGGGCATTGATCTCTCCTCCTCCGAGGGCTCCATCGGGGCTTTCCCCCGATCAGCTGCCCCGACCGACAGGGCTGGCAGCGATGGGACGCTGGAGTTCGACCCGGCGCCCCCCGTTGCGCCAGCGGACGCCTCCGGACAATGTTCGGCTTCCCGAACGACATCCGGCTCCACCCGCGGCGGCGAAACCGCCGACACTCCTTCGGCCACTTCCTCGGTCGGCCTCTCCTCGACTCGGACGGTCGGAGCCGCGAGGGCTATGATCGGCTCCGACCCCTCGGTCGCCGACGCCTCCACGGTCGGCAGGACTGGGGCTGGTCTCTTGGAAGGGCGCGAAGGGCCAGCCCCCGACGCTGGCCTCTTCCTCGCGGCGGCAAACTGACGAATTTCGGCGTCGGTCGGCCTCATCCTCGGCGGTGTCCCTGCAAAACCTACCAATGTCAGAGGCCAGACCAGAACTACCCTAAAGCCGAACAAAAAGAAAAGCTGGGGGATCGGGCGATACCTATTCGGGGGACCAGACTCAGGCCGGCGTCATAGAGAGCTTGCTCGGTAACAAGCTCCCTCTGCTTCGGGACCGACATGTCTTTGAGTCGGTGGAAGTCCTCCCGGTCGTCCACGTCGACCCGACTGTTGTCGTTGGCCTCAGTTCGCCGGCCAACCACCATGACACGCGGCGCGCAGGGGTTGGCTCCGCTGTCGGCCGCCCGCGCCGGTCCGCATCCCCGATGGGACGCCTCACCCGCGATCGGCGCCCAATATCCGATCGACTGACGCCGTATCATCCGGCGCCCGATCTTCTGACACCGACGTGACGACTGACGACGACAAGGCATGGCGTCTGACACCTGACGTCGGCGCGACTTCTGGCATCGACTAGACGTTCGGATCACTTGGGATTCGTGAGATGTCTGACAACGGATCAGCCGGCGGTACGGTCGGATCTGCACATGCGACAAATCCACTCCCAGTCGCCCGGCCTTGCTACCCGAATGAAGGCATCGGCCAGCTCTCCACCCGACTTAGGAGTGGAGGGGGGCAACTGTTGGGGGATACCGACCGACCGACCGACCGACTATCGGAGGGCCCGACCGACTGGCGGCCCGACCGACCGACCGACTATCGGAGGGCCCGACCGGCTGGCGGCCCGACCGACCGACCGACTATCGGAGGGCCCGACCGGCTGGCGGCCCGACCACCGACCGACCGACCGACTATCGGAGGGCCCGACCGGCTGGCGGCCCGACCGACTAACCGACGGCCCGACGAACAACTCTGACTGGCCGATCGTAAGTCGGGCGACAGGCCAACGGACGCCATCAGCGGCTAACCGCGGCCATTCCACGGTCCATTCCCGACCGACTAAACCCAGAGGTCCGGTAGCCGACCCACTTGAAGCTCGCCGACCGACGGAGGAGTCCGACGCCACTCTGCTGGCCACCGACCTTGGGTCGGCCGACTCCACCAACCGCCGTACGGCCGCCAGACGTTGTCAGCTCTGACACGGACATGCGGCACAGTTACCTAGGGGCATTGTCCCGCCGAGAGCCGGGTCAACCCTGGTGATTAGACGGCTACACGGCGACATGACGTTTTCACGGCGGCTCTGACAGCCTACAGTGAGTTGACAGTTCCTCACTTGTCCGCGCCATTAATGATGGCGCCATACCACGCTCCACTATATATACCGGGGAAGGCAACAGTGCAAGGGGTCGATCCGCCCGTCTCTCCCACATACGCAGGCTCGCTCCCTCTCTCTCTCTCTCTCTCTCCCTCTCAGAGCTCTCTATCTGCATTTCACTGTTGCCCAGTCACCTCTCTGACTTGACCGTCGGAGGGTCCCCGCCGGAGCCGCCTCCGGTCAGTGCGGACTTCTTTTTGCAGGTGCACGCTTCCCGGCGATCGGGCGACGAGGCGATTGGCCGCAACAATACGTATTGCCGACATATAGCGGGGTGTTGTCATGGTTCGTCCCATTCCCTTTTGCCACGTAGCCATGTGCGATCTAAAACTATAATCCAGTGTTCGAATCCCTTGGATCATGACGGACTCACAAATGACAGCCTAGCAGCCGGCGGAGAGCATGTGAGGTTTTTTCCGGTCAATAGGATATATTATACCATTGGTCTCTGGATGCGTGTGTAGGAATCAAAATAAAAAATACTTAAAAATTTAGAAGGAACACGTAGTCTTATAAGATAATATCAGTACGGTTGGCCACATATGCTCATCAATTTTGAAATCACATTTTAGGATAAACATTTGTCAATGAGCCGCGCTAGATTCGGGATGGTGTTATGTATATTTCTTGTCTGCCACGATTATCAATTCTGAAATCTATCGAGCCCACGAGGTTTGGATGTATCAACGAGTGGAATTGACGATGCAAGTCCACTAGGTTTAGGATGCATGGGTTGTTTGTAATTTAGTTTTCGATCAAAAATCGATTCGAATTGAATTAAAAAATTAAATCAAAATTAAATTACATATAATCTAATTCGATTTTTGATTTTTATTTATAAAAATTTTAATTTTCGATTCGATTCAATTAAAAATTAAAAAATTTAAAAATTAAATCAAAAATTAAAATCATAATTAAAATTTATGTTATTTATTATTTTAAAAATTTATTGGTTATATAAATGGATGATTGGATATTAGATTTGGTCTATTATCATAATTTGTTATGATGGTTGATTGCTTGTTTGTACGTAGATAATATGATTTTTGATATATTATATTTTATTTATTATCGATTTATTATTTATCGATTATTAATATATTATTAATTATTAATTATTAATTATTAATATAAAAAATTATCAAACAATAAATTCAATAAATCTTAAATTTAAGTAAATATAATGTAATAAACTAATAATGAGTCGATGATAATTATTTGAATATGTTGTATAAAAAATAAATAATTATAAAATTATAAAAAAATTAAATAATCAAATCAGTTTGAATCGAAATTTTTGATTCAATTTTGATTTGATTTTTTTTTATTCAAAATAATTTTTTATTTTTATTATTTAATTTTTAAATCAAATCGTTTTGAATTGGACCGGATCGATTAAAATCGAATGGACTTCACGTGTTTCTCGTGATGTAGGCACTTGGAGCGATGAGCAATTAATGTGAGATGCTCAGCTCTTGCACCTCCATTCCTTTGGGTTGTTTGTCCTGCATGGTGAGGTGCAGCTATATACATCCAAGTAGCTACTGGATGTGCAGCCCCAGGACTTCAAGGCACCGGTAGCGAGATGATTTTTCCGACGATAGGTGAGGGACGAAGGTAGTAAATAGGATCAATATTCCAAACAAGGAAGAATAATATCTGCAACCTTAGGATAATCCGATGCATCCTCATGCACAGGAATAAAAATGAGATGAATAGAGATTTGAAACATCTTGATGGATAAAACATAGAGTACTTTATAATTTATGCAAACATATGAATGGTAATAGATAAAGTATTTTAAGATATGTATAAGTAGAAATGATAAATAATTGAGAATAGAATGCTTTAAGATTTATGTCGGCAAATGGATGGTAGAAGATAAATGATAAAAGACATGATGTCTTGAGATCTATACAAATAGATGGATAAAAAAAGATTGAGGGTTTTAATATTTATGCAGGAATATGATTGACTTTGGATAAAATATTTCAAGATTCATACGACATGAATGGATAATAGAGGATATAGTGCTTTAATATTTGTATGGACATATAGATCATAGAAAATTAGGTACTTTAAGATCTGCGCAAATGAATAGACTGTAGATGAAATACTTTGAGATCTATATAGATGAACCGATGACAAAGAATGAAATTCTTAAATCTCTGTGCATACAGATGGATGACTGAGATCGTAGTACTTTAAGATTTATGCCGACAAATAATTTAAAAAGATTTGGATGCTTTAAAATCTGGATAAATAATAAAAAAGAGAGTATTTTGAAATATATGCAGGTAAATGAATGATAAAAAGTAATCCTACTAAAGCAAGGATATTTTTACTTTTTTTTTATTCCATTAATAGAGTTAACATTCAGACAAACAGCCGGAACAAATTATAACAAATTGTAAGTTTTGATTGTCAATTGATATTATTTAGATTTTTAGGATTTTAGTATAAATATTCTAGATCTGCAAGGTATCTCTATAATTTTATTTTTTTTTGGTTTAAAGCAATATGATTCACGCTTTGGTGTTAACGCAAGGAATTGCATCTAGCAGGACATTTGGCACAGAAGGCTGTTCATTTCCAGGTCAGTGCCACCTGAAATATATGGCCATAGATGAAGGATAAATGAAATAGACGTATGTTAGATGGCCATAGATCCACGTCACCTTGTCAGGCCGGCTGTTCTAGGAAAAATAGTGTGGTGTTTCCGACTGTTGCGGGGCCCACGAGGGTGACTGTTGCGTACCCAAGGCGGAAACGCTTCTCACCCGCTCCTGCACGTGGAACGAAGAGGCGGGCACCGGAGAAGAGAATATCGGGCGGACTATCTACCGCCACATTTTTCTCGAGTGCTGATGTAGGAGTCGAAGGTTAGAAATTTCTTCCATTAATTAAGTAATTAATTATATAATTAAAAATAAAAAATTTATATATAATATTTTTTATTTTTTAAAATATTTTTATCGATATAAACTATATGATTGGATAATATATACTAAGCAAATTGATCATTTAGCAAGCAAATATATACATATAAATATATCAATACATAGTTTTTAAAACATAATATTTATGGGTGCATAATGTATGATCGGATAATATATGTTTAATAATTAATTATCTAACAATTCAATATATATCTCTAAGCAAATTGATATGTAATTTTATAAATATTTTATTTATTAATATATACTATATAACTAGTTGATATATATTTATTGACTTCTTGATATATTTTTTTTATTATATTTAGTAGTGATCCAATATATACCTCTAAAAAATTTAAAACATAATTTTTAAAATTTATTTTTTATTTAGAGATATGCATTGGATCATTGCTGCAGTGTATCAAGGAAATTTGTATGCATCAAAAAACCAACGAGTATATACATCATCTAGTAATGTAGTATATATTTATGAATATTATATATCAATTTATTTAAAGATATGTATTGAGTTGTTTGATGAATAATTTATTAAATACGTATCATTTAACCATATATTATATACTAACTAATTTAATACTTTGGAAACTGAATGATAATTTATTTAGATATGTGTATTGACATATTTGATGACTCATTTACTTAGCAAATATTATCTGATGGTATAATATGTATCAATAAAAAATATATTTTAAAATAAAAATAATATATTTTTTATTATAGAATTAACGAGTCTTTAGCTTTTAGAATTCTTTTTCAAATGATGTTACAGATGTAGCAAAATAGGAAGCCATCCAATATTTCCTTCTATAGCAGGGGCAATATGATTTTTGTTCCTACACATCGATCCAATGTTTTTCTTTTCGTGTATTTCTGCATGGACCAAAATA
This sequence comes from Elaeis guineensis, assembly GCF_000442705.2. Taxonomy (NCBI): domain Eukaryota; kingdom Viridiplantae; phylum Streptophyta; class Magnoliopsida; order Arecales; family Arecaceae; genus Elaeis; species Elaeis guineensis. The sequence goes on from NC_025994.2 coordinate 103,038,010, forward strand.
AATAACGTTTGGAATCCTAGCAATTGTTGATTGCTAATTAATATAATATTTATATAGGTGGTGAACGTAGAATTTGCCCATATATCGCATGATATCATCTATATATATATATATATATTTAAATTTTTTAGAAAAGAGATTAATTTTATATTTATTAAAGATAATTTTCCTTCATTGGAAAATATAAATGACAAAATGATCTCTGATTTATTTATTTGTTCTCGTTAAGTAAATATGTGATGTACCAAAACTGTGCGAAAGTTCAATGGCTTGAGGTTATTCGGTGTTATAATACTACGTAGGTAGAAGTGGACAATTAACAGCTAGTCATCAAGCATTTGGATTATTTTGGTAAGAAACCAAGCATTTGGATTGGGTAGCTCATGCGTGACACGGTCTGCTCAATGTTGCTGGAGGTTCCATCCAAAGAAAAGACAAAAACGTAAAAAGGTGGGGCTCGAGGACTGAATGAGTGACGGAGGGGGTGGGGCCGGGCTGCGTGGGGCAAGCGATCGCCTCCCATCACACTATAAATACACCCTCGGGGAATTGAGCCAGGGCATCCAGATACAATTTTTTGCTTCTTGCAACCTCAAAAAAAAAAATCATCATCTTCTTCTTCCTAGTTGTGCTTCTGTAAGGCATGGAGGAGTCGTTGGAGTGCCTCGTCGAGAGGGTTAAGGAAGAGGTTTTCTCTCCCTCCGCTGACATGTACTCCTTCTTGCCACCGTCCGCCTACGAGACTGCATGGGTAGCCATGATACCCAATCCTGAACTTCGTCGTCGTCCAATGTTCCCAAACTGTTTGGATTGGGTGCTCCGTAACCAGAACCATGGAGGGTCATGGGGAGACCTTGATCTCACCATAGACAGCCTCACTGCTACTCTGGCCTGCATTGTTGCGCTTAAGACCTGGAACGTTGGTTCCATAAATATAGAAGAAGGTACAATCAAGCCGTCTTCCTTGTTATCATTCTTCAGAATTTCTTAAGTTCTTGATCCCTAATGGTTGGCTGCACGTACTTATATCTTAATATGTACGTCGTTACAAATAACTACGTGCACACATATCCTCCATATTCACATCAAATTAATAACTGCGTACGCACATACATTAGTGTGTGTAGGGACAATATAAACATATATAGGTATGTATGTGCAAATCTTATATGAGTATGCGTAGGGCTAGAAATTAAATTCTAATAGAAAAGATTGCCTATTAAAGTCCATTCAAAGAAACGACCGAGTGTTAAGTTCCACCATAAGTTAAGGTTCCAAATTAGAACATTTATTCTCCTACTGAGTTGCTCTAGGAGGACTTTAGAATAATTCACTGATCATGCAGCTCTCTGATGTGATGTGTGCATTTTGTGCTAAAGTCTTGACATTCGTCTTCCAACTCTTCCAAAAAAAAAAAAACAGGATTGAAGTTTCTTCATGCAAACACGGAGAAGCTGCTTCCGAAACACCAGGGTGGCATCCCCCGATGGTTTGCCATCTTATTCCCTGGCATGCTTGAGCTGGCGAAGGACAAAGGTTTGAAGGTGTTTCCTCAGGGTTACACAAGAGCCCTGGAAGATGTCTTCAATGAAAGGGAGAAAATTTTCAAAATGTAAATCCCTCTTTCAACATTTCTTTTCTTATTCATATTGCTTCATTCAAATTTATCAGTTCAAACGGGTATTCTACATTTCTGATACCTGCCTACTTCGTCTGCAGGGAAGAAATATCCTGTGGTGGTCACCATCTCCCATTTCCACTGTACCTCGAGGCCTTGCCGTCAATCTACCAAGGGAAGCATGAAGATATTCTTAAACATAAGAGAGAAGATGGGTCGCTATTCCATTCCCCGTCCGCAACTGCTTGTGCTTTCATCATCACTGGAGATAGAGATTGCAAGCAGTATTTGGAAGCCATGGTCCAAAGATGCCGGCGTGGAGGTGAGTTTAAAACAGCACTAGATCCGAAATTATATATGCTTTGTCTCTAAATGGAAGGTGACTGGGTACGGTTTGATGCGAGGCACAGTTCCTCCCACATATCCTGTGGACCAAGAACTTATAAAGCTGTGTCTGGTGGACCATTTGATGCGCCTAGGATGTGGTGAACATTTCACCAACGAAATAGGAGATGTGATGGATCGCCTTTATTGGTAAGCTTACAATTTTAGCTTCTCTTCCTGCTTGAAGATTTTTTAATTTTTGGTCACCTTATGTATCAACTTCGCTTCTTTCTTTCTTTTTTTTTTTTTTTTTTTTTGATTTTGAATTTCATCAACTTATCACAATCTTTAGTGGAGAGGGAAAAAAGGCTTGTCTATAGTTTTTGCACACTATTTTTTTCAAATACTATATTATGTATTAAGGTCCCAGATATATAATTTTTTCTTATGATCGACACCGATAATCACTTGGTTGAAGCAGGACTTTGTTTGCATAACGGTGAGTAGTTGACAATTCACCAGCTATGTTCCGTTGTTAATTGCAAATGTCATTAACAATATATAATCATTTTTGGTATAATATATAGTTTAAGATATCGTTGAAGTTTTGATTTTTTTTTTTCAACACAGAGTCCAAAACAAGAGTGATATTTCGTAACCTCATTTGTATTTTCAGTAATCTGAAAACTCTTTTTCATTTTCTAAAAATTATAAAAATAAGAAATTATGATTTTCAAAGATTTTTGAAAACTAAAACTGCTTATGATTACCATTAGTATCATTGCTTATGATTACCATTGCTAGCTAGCTATCATCTGCATCATTCTTGTCACCACTATAGGCTACTATCATACACTGTCTTCTTCTTTTATCTGTCTCTACCCACCACCAGCATCACTATTGTCACAATTGTCATCAAAGCAACCCAATTGATTCCAAAAAGATTTTGAACTTTAATTTTTGAAACAATATTTTTTTATTTTTTAATAATAAAAATTGAAAATTAGAAGTCATGCCGAAAATTGTGTATCGAATGGCTAGTTAATAACTCTACAATATCATCCATTCAGCTCACAATGCATTCCTTTATCAATAATATTTTGTTGTTGATGTTGTTATTATAGTGATTGTTGTAGTTATTATTGCTACGTACCGTTGCTGTTATAGTGTTTTTTATAAAGAATGATATGCAAATAAATTTTACAAATAATCGTATCTATTGTCGTCAGGTGCTTGCTTCAATGGGTATTATCACCAATCCAAAATTTTTAGAGTGGGAGACGGAAGTTCAATTCTAAATTGTATAAGCCCTTGCTCTGTCCCTACCTAATCTTGGCTTTGATCTAGATGAGGCGAGGCTGGGTGGGAATGGTACAGCTGTACAAGTGGCGGCGAGATTTTGTTTTTTTATTTTAATTTATTTTGAGCGGAGTATATGTTTAGGTACTCTAAGCTTTTTATTGCAAACGCAGTCGTTTCGGATAGCTGGCAATATAGTTTGGAGGGATCCTTAGAAGTTTAACCACATACATAGCATTGCCTCTCTTGAAGTGGAATTGAAGACTCCCTGGCCCTCGTCCTTTGAAGCAAGAGCATGGATCCCCTACAATACATGCACAGCACTGAAAAATATGGTACACCCCTAGATGGCATTCATCACGTACAGGATGGATGGTGGTGCATGGGCACGGGCCGTGCGATGCATGCCAAGCATGACCATCCATCCTACAATAGATGGCATCCACATACGGATGCACCGAACCTTGGGGTGCAGGACGTGCACCATAAAGAGTCCATGGTCTTTTAGAAAACATGCAACACGTTCCTTTTCATGCATCATGGTCTGACTAGTCTAACGGTTGAACCATATCCTCCTTAAATTCAACCCTCATAGCTTTTTATGGCATCTTGAACAACCTTGTATGTCCTTTATCCTTCACAGTTTTGAGCAAAAGAAAAAGCCTTGCTAATCATGAATCAATAATTGGAACTCCTCGTGTAGGAATTGGGAGATGAAGGAGTTGGAACCTGCTAAGATGCACGATCTGTCGTTCCAAATTTTCGGGGATTCTTTAGCCTTTCAACTCTTGAGGAGGCATGGCTATCGAATATCTCCAGGTAATGCTATTTATATAACATATATACACACATAGACATGTAGATAAATGCATGCATGCATCGTTAACTCTTCCATGGAAAGTGATTGATTGCTTTTGATGTCACAGAGAGGTTTTGCCGGTTTATGCGTGAACCACAAATGCTCTTGTATATGGAAGAGAACTACCAAGACTTCTTTGGAGCCATGTATGCTGTCTACAGAGCCACGCATTTGATGTTTTTAAAGGAACCAGAGCTCGAAAATGCAAAAACTTTCTCCAAGAAAATATTGCAGAAGGGATTGCCAAGTGAAGATTTAAACGACAGCCCTTTGGTTCTTTCTGATCACCAGAAAGAGGTAACTAAACGCTTTTTTTTTCGTTTCTCTCATCAACAAGGCATTGACTCGGCATTACATGGCACTAAGTGACCATCCTCATGAATCATGTGTGTCAAGTGTGCCATGCCACATCAACAACAAGAAAATATTTATATTAATGGTCAGTGTAGCATGATGTTACTTTCTTTAACAAATTTACATGATCTGTTCAGAGTTGAAAACGGCAAGAAGTATTAAATATTCTAAGAGGTTAAAATAAATGCTCGACTGACAATCTAGTTGGTGTAAATCGCTGAAGTAAATATTTGTCACCTACACATGTATATCATGTGCATTTGTGGTTTCAACAATCTAGTACTTTAATTTGGTAGCTCTTTAATGTTTATATGCTGAACCAGATTGAGCACGAGTTGAAGCATCTATGGTTAGCACGAATGGATCATCTGGAGCACCGGATGTACATAGAAAGAAGTAAAGGTTATAATCTATGGATCGGAAAGTCTTCATCTTACAGGTAGCACACATAGCAATTAGCAACCAAGTACTCGGTGTATGTAAACATTATTTATGGTTGGTGATGACATCAAATACTTTGTGCAAAACTGCAGACTGACATGCCCCGACGACATTATCCAGCTCGCCACAAAAAATTTCACGACTCGCCAATCAGTCTATAGGACTGAACTCAAGGAACTAAAGAGGTAGTTCTCTAGATTAAAGAAAGTCATATGGCTTTTTCCCTTTTCTGAGCGAAGCAATAAATGCTCTATTTCTATTTCTTTCCTTTGTTTGAGAAGAAAAGTAATGCACGCTTCTTGAGAGGATGCTATCACTCACTTTGTTTAGTTTTCTAATTGATTGTCTACTATGTAATATTAATACATCATAGGTGGTCCAAAGATACGGGCCTTGCCAACATGGGCTTCGGACGAGAGAAAACAACATATTGTTACTTCATTGCTGCTACTCCCATTTCCCATCCTTTAGATTCTGAGGCGCGGAAAATTGTGGCAAAGTGTGCAGTCTTAGTTACAGTTGCAGATGATTTTTTTGATGAACACGGTTCATTGGATGAACTACAACGCCTCAATGAAGCAGTCCGAAGGTATTGGTTGGTTGTGGCATGAAGGTTGAAGAATTTGCACATGGTTATTTTTTAATATTCCTAACTAGTTTGATGGTAATAGGTGGGAAGGAGAAGGCTTATCCGGGCATAGTAGAGTTATTTTTGATGCCCTTGATGACCTTGTATGTGATGTTGCATTGAAGATTTTCAACCAGCAAGGATATGATAGGAAAACACTTCTTCAAGATATCGTAAGTTTCTCATGATGTTTATCTTTTGAAATATGATGCGTACGTTGCCTTCATGAAAGTAACTGCAGTTTGAGCAAGTTCAAATTTGTTGTGTCATATGAAGTGGCGAGATGTGTTCGATGTGTGGTTGAAGGAGTCCGAGTGGAGTAGAAGCAGACAGGCGCCATCAATTGATGAATACCTCAGAGTTGCCACGATCTCTGTAGCTGCACAAGCGATGTTTCTCCCCGCATGTTATCTTGCAAGTCCGAAGCACCCACAGAACTCTCCAGGAACCCGTCATAGCAAAATTACCAACTTGTTAATGCTCTCAGCACGCTTACTGAACGACATGCAAAGCTACGAGGTTACACCACTTCCTCACCACAATTTTTCAGTCTCGTTATTCGTGTTATTATTGTTGTTTTCAAACGAATGCAAATTCATTTCAGAGAGAAATGAAGGACGGGAAACTGAACATGGTGCCATTGTACTTGAAAGAGAACCCAAGGGCAAATATTGAAGATTCAATTGCATACATAAAGAACATACTGGAAAGGCTCAAGAAGCAGATGCTTGAAATTATGATGACTGATGACAACACTGAAGTGCCGAAAGAATGGAAACAACTCCATCTATGTATTTTGAAGGCGTTTCAGATGCTTTATGACACTCAAAATGCATTCGACTCACCTACTGCGCTACTTCAGGACATTAGCATGGCCATCTACGAGCCATTAGTTATGGATTCTCAGAGAACGCTTTTGGCACCGTTGGTGCTTAATGCTCGTGAGTCAAATAAGGAGAATACAGGACGGTCTACATTGGATGATATTCCTGAAAAAGAACTGTCGATGAAGGCTGAAGCTCGGCTTCAAGGAGTGAACCGTAAAATAGTTTACAAGTCAAAAGCAATGCCTTCCAAAATCCAGCAGTCCCTATGCAATGTGAGGCCCCAAAATTTGCTTAGAGTACGGTGCCCATCTTCCTACATGCTTTTAGCTGTTCCTCCCGTTTCTCCAAGTCCTTTGTTGAGGATGTAGACGTGGCATGGTTCAGGTGTGCGTGTTGAAGAAATATTTATATCTATGCTGCCGTATCTTCTGTGTTGTTACGTATATACTGAAAGAGCGCAACACATATATTAATGATAATAAAGGAAATGTAAGCGCAATGAGAATGTATGGTTGATTCTGTCTGCACCCTTATTCATGTTTATACATAGACATGTTATATTGTATATTTGGGTTCTTTGGCCTGCACTAAGTATTGAAGATCTTTCAAAGGGTCCAAGCTGCATCATGCTCTAGTCATACAAACGCCATTGGCTAGGTCCATTTTGGTACCCTGTATATCTTCTAGCGAGGCATCCACATGGATCCTCATATATTTCATTTAGATTACTTTTATATCTTATATACTAATTATATCCTTAGACTCATTAAACTATGTCCAAGTATGTTACTGAAACTGATGAATGATTGAGACCTCAATTCAAGATCTATTATTGATCTAACAAAAACATCTCAAACATTATTCCTATCTTAAATTTCTTATTCAACCTGCTCTAATCCAATTAATGTCTCTGTACAACTTAACTTGATTAACCCAACTCTACTTGAGCTTAGGCTAAGGTAGGATGGGGTTGGGTTGAATTAGAGAAATCCCGGGCGCAAGACTAGGTTGAATTGGCCGAAGTATGAAGGTTAAGTTAGGATTTGCCATTAGCGCAAATCAACTTGCCCAAGTCAAAGCCCTCACAAACAAATTCGATAGAAAGGAAAATAAGTTCTTGAAATAAATATGATCAAGGGACACAGCAAAATGCAAAAAAATGGAAGGAACATTGGCATTCCTAGAGAACATTGGCATGGTGATTTATGCATTCCTAGAGAACATTGGCACAGTGATTTATGCATTTTTTGTCGATATGTTTTGAGAACATCTGTGCCACGTTTTCTGCCACAAACTTGTAAATCATGAAAGGAGAGCACCGGACAGATTTGGATAATGTCCATGATCAGAAAGATTTGTTGGTGAAAGGTAGGGGTCGGTTTTAAGGATTGAACTACAACATAGATTTGGATCCAAGAGCAATGCCTTCTGCAATCAAATTCCTCATAAAAATATACCTTCTTAAATCAAACAAACACTGGAACATGTGAGGCTCAAAAGTTTGCATCAATTTGCATGCCTCTGTTCCTACATGGTTATTTCCTTGCGCTCCTTTATTGCAGCACCTTTGTTCAAGATGTAGGTCCTATTGTTGGTGTTGAAGCAGCTATGATATACTTAAATCTGCATTGTCGCATCCAATACTAGATAGAAAGATTGCTTTGCTGAGCGAGTTTATCTTCTCAGACAACAGAAATTTATTGCACCTAGAAGAGAACAAACAGTTTCTTCTATTTTGTAGAACATTGTGACTGTACTCACTAAAAGGTTAGTCATAGAAAGATTATGGCCGTTGAGACGGAGAATCCGCGAGTTATATTCCGTGATTAAACCTGTAGCTGTCACGTCCGGCCCGAACCCAACACTCGGATCGGATATGTGATGGTCGCATACTCCTTAGAGCAAGTCCTAAAGAATATGCAAGGCCAAATTAAATCATTACAACCTTAACATCCATAATAATTCATTTCAACAATAATTCGTAAAACTTTGCATAATTACAAATTAAATTTCTTCAATCCTCTGATCAGGTACTATGACACTTTATCTATCCATCTGCTCACCCATAAATCCATACCATAGCCAACCATGGACATCTTGTAACTCTGAGAAGAAAAGAAAGATGAAGGGGTGTGAGCTTTACAGCCCAGTAAGAATTTTCATATCACACCAATATAATAATATAATCTGAAAATAAGGATAAGCAATAACACATAAAAGTCGATGTTTACTGTCCAGAATACTGCAAACATTTATAAATTATCTGTTTTATCAAAAGAGATGCATCATCATATGTTAAATAAGTGAAACAATTTTATTCAACAATTGTTTCATATCTTATCTTTCCATTTTCTTCTATTATCACATCATCTTTAATCCTTTTCTTTTTAGCTTTGGTTTTGGCTTTGGACTACCAGAATCATGCAACGATCTTTTATTCGGATCGATTTCTGTGATCTTCCTCGGATCGAAATATTCATGATCTTTTTCGGATCAAAGTGGCCATGATCTTTCTCGGATCAAATCATTCATGATCTTTCTCAGATCAGATTCTTCCACACACAAGTCTGTGGGGGCTGTCCCAGACATAAGCTCCTGACAGGCTATTCCACATGGCAAGGTCAGTCCAAACCATATTTTTCTTTCTTTTCATTTTTATAAAATTATAATATTTGACTTCATTAATCAATTCAAATTTTGTAGTGTAATAAATATGTCATACCCATATAATCATGCCATCAATCGCTGATACATATGTATTGATATAGCATACTCATGCTCAAAATCACATAAATAAATAACAGTATCTCAGATATAACAAATTCATCGATCTCAAATCCAACGATGCAAAATCAATGAGATAAAACCAACGGTAAAATAACATATATAAGGATGATCATGTAAAGGGATTCTTACCTTTACCGATGACTGATTCAAGCACAGAAATCAATGTTCTTCTTTGATTTATGAATTTCATAAACAAGATATTTCACTCAACATCTTACGCAGACAATCGTATCTCTTCATGATCCTGATCAATATAAAAAAATCATATATGAAGAAAATTATCCGATAATCAATCCTAATAACATAAATCTAGGACCTCTTTTAGGATTAACCAAAATTAGGATTTGTTTATGTATCAGGATCCTCCACTGATCCATAAGACTTTTAGAGAGAGAAAATCCATGAAGAGAGAGAAAATTCTAGAGAGAGAAAGTAAAGAGAGAAAGTGGAGATAGAAAATTTTTGTATCCTTTCGATGAGGTAATCATGATCGAGATTATCAGAGGTCCTATCAAGGTGACTCAATATGAATCAAATATTATAAATTTTGAATAAGATCGAGCTGGGATCAAATCTACTGCACGAATTTCGGAGCAATCTCAAATTATCTTATTTTTATTTCAAATTTATCCTAGGATCCGTGATGAAATCAGAGAGAGAGAAAAAGACTCTAGAGAGATAAAATCCATAAAAAGAGAAAAATTTTAGAGAGAGAAAATAGGCAGAGAATCTAGAGAGAGAAATTGGAGAGAGAAGGTAGAGAGAGGAGAGAGAGAAAGGAGGAAGAGGAGAGAGAGAAAATTTCTCTCTCTTCTTCTTCTTTTATTTATTTATTTTTTTCTATTTTTATTTTCTTTATTTTTATTTTTCTCTTTCTCTTTTTCTTTCTCTTTTTCTTTTTCTTCTTCTCTTTTTCTTTTCTTTCTTTTTCCTTTTCTTTTTCTTTTTCTTTTTCCTTCTTCTTTTCTTTTCTTCCAGTGGCCTCCCTTGGGCCGAAACGGGGGAAGACCGTGAGGTCCCCCTCAGTGGCACGGGCTCCGACGAGGTGGGCGGCATCCACTCGACAGCGACAGAGCAAGGCCGGCCGACGGTGAGGTTCGGCCAGCGAGCTTTCTCCCTTTTTTTTTCGAAAAATAGGGGACCCGCCCCTTTCTTCATGATTTTCGACCATTGGCCGGTCGCTGGCAGCCAAGGCTTACCGAGGACGACAGGTAGAGAGGTGAGGGTCCTATCCTAGGGGTGAGACGCCGCAACCGACGGCGCCGGTGGTCGGAAAAGAGAGGAAAGGGCCCGGCCGAAACAGAGCAAAATAGGGGTTCACCTTGTTCATGGATTTTTCGGTGATCCCGACGGCCGGTGAGGGTCTAAGCCATGGGGAGAAAGGAAAGAGGGAGAGGAAGAAAATTTGGAGTCTTACCTGAACTCCGGTGGCCTCTTCGACCATCGATTTCAGACGAACATGAGAAGAGGCTGCCGCGGCTTCTACGGAGAAAAGGAGAGGAATCAGGCTCGAAGATCACCGGTGGAGGGTCTTGAGAGAGGGAGAGGCTTGTTTATAGGGGTCCCTAGGGCTCCGGTGGTCCTAGGACTCCCTTTCTATCCGGGATTCATCGGAGAAGAAGACTCCCATCGGGAGTCTTCTTCCCGTTCTGTTTCTTCTCTCTCTTTTTTTTTTGTATGGTTTTGGGTTTTGGGCTTGATTTTGGGCCCATTTGGGCCGGGATGTTACATAAAAATATATATACATATTTTTTAAGCTGTGTTTTCTCTTGGTTGGGTCCGATTCCGTCACCGATGTGACGAATCTTTCAAGCAGCATATGAATGGCTCAAGAAAATAAGCAGCGTTAAACCACAGAAAAAGGAACCATTGGAGTCTCGGAGGTACAAATATTTTTCATACGTCCTCTAGTCTGTGGCCCTCGACATGGAGAAGAGGAAGTATTGCATGCACCAAGTGGAAGTCAACCGGCGCATATGCACGGTGGATAGCGTGTCGGCTTTGGACTTGAGAGGCCAATCCTTGTTTAGCAGAATCATTTATCTGGCCAGCACTGAACTATGCGGTGCCTCGTATCTGAATATCATGAGATTGTTTCGCTCAATCTCACCGAGATAATTGTCGGGTAAGCTGAGAGTGTATTTTTCTTGAGTGGCGAGATCCCCCAACGATGCCAGACCTCCCATATTCTCTCTTGAAGTTGCTGATTAGTGGTTTTATGAGGTATGGCGTTCCAGGATAACTTAAGATCCGTTTGGTGTATATCAGATTATCGAATAATTTAACGATTTTTTAAAATTATTTATCTGAAAAAGAGATTGAAAAAAATAATTTTTACTATATTTTATTGATCAAAAAATTATTTCAAAAAATAATACTGAAAAAGAATACTACGTTTGGTTGGAGATAATTCTATACAGAAATATGGTTAAATATATAAATTATCTATTAATAAAAAATATTATTTAATATCAAAAAATATTATCATCTCCAATCAATTTTTATATAATGATTATAATCACATAGGTTTTTACGTAATATCATTTGCATCTTTATTTTTTCTGAAAAACTCTTTAGTGAATGAATTTGAAAAAATATCAAAATAAATTTAATAATTATATATATATATTATTGTAAATATTTTATTAAGCGTGAATTATCATAACTTGAAAATTTATCAAATACCAACCTTTCTAATGTATTTATTTTATTTTTTCTCTTTAAAAAATAAGTATGGGATCCATCAATTTTGTTACTATCTCTCTTTTTCATTTTTCATATCAAATATGGTAATTCGATATAAAATTTATATTAGATTCATCGCAACCAGACGAACCCTTAGAGTAATCACATGTAAGTAGTAAATGATTAAGAAAGGAGGAGCACAGCAAATAGGAACCGAGGCCTTGAATACCTTTCTTCTAAAGATTGCCTGCTGTGAGAAGCTTGTTGTTGTAACACAACTAATTGAAGATTTTAACCTTTTAAGGCATGGAGAGGCTCCAAATAATGATGTTGAAAATGTGAAGTACTCCCCCCGTACAACAAGAAGAACTTAATACCACCTCTTTTACAGAGAAAATGTGAGAGTGATAGCCTTCTTTTTAATGTGATATTGCCGAAATGGAGCTTGTTCCATTGCCTGAAATTTAAATCATAAGAATCAAGATTTACATACATGGTTTTGAGCTGCGTCAAAGCAGTCAGCTGTTTCATTCCACATATTTTTAATGTGATCATCAAATTCGGGATGGGGATACCACTTGTTCTCAAATTTGAAAGGCCGCTGGAGCTAATTCATTTTGTCAATCCGAGGGTTAAGGAAGAGCAACAGTGGTGTGTGGGTCTGAGGTGGGACGCCCCAAGATTGACACAAAAGCCGTTGGAAAAGCATAATGCCACTCAGTAGAGGCAAAGCATCGATCTAATTTGGCGAGAGCGAGACTTGGATGGTCTCGTAGATTAGATCATATGAACTTCCGATCCGGGACACTTATTTCCAGGAGTTCCAGATGGCTGATAAGTAGAAAACAAAAATTTATGGTACGAAGAAAAGAACAAACAGTTTAGAAGGAATCAGATAATTCATATAGAAAGACTATAGAAAATTTCCGACCCTTGGAGGAGGCGTCGGAAATTTGCCGAGCGCGTCAAAACATTACGGCGCTTTTTTAAGCGTTGGTATAAACCAGAAATTAAAATGCAGAATCTGCGAGTAGTCTTCCCTGACCAAATTCTGTAGTTAAAACGATACAGTTTCTATGCGTTGTTTTCTCTTTGTTGGGGGCGATACTGAACGATGTAATGAATCTTTGAAGTACAATATGAGGGAATAATATCTACATAATCTCGGGCGAGTGGCTCGAGAAAATAGGAGGCGCTCAACCACAGAAAAGGGAACGATTACAGCCAACGAGGAACGGAGATTTTTCAGAAGTCTAATTTAGTCCGCTAGTTTGTGGCCCATGACATGGAGAACATGCTTTTCAAGTGGACATACTGTGTATCACGAGGAAACTCGTCAATCCACATTCCCGGTCGTGGCCCCTAATTGAATCCACGAGATCGATCCCACTTGAGCGGCATAGAGGCAAATTGTAGTCTGCTTTACAACGGAACATGTTGCTTTCATTATTATTGTCATTGTTATCCTTATTGCTGTCAGATCATCTTGTTAGGGAATTGCTTTTGAATCACTAACACAATGCTTCCATCTACTACTCTTCAGTTTGGACATTGTAAGGAATTGTATGTGTAAAGTCATCTAGCACTAATGAATGTTTAAAGACGTATACGAATAAATTTACATGCCATCAGATGCTTGCCTGATAACGTGTTTCAAGAGCACGAGATTTGCAAGTGAGCAAGCTCATCCCCAGTGGAAACAAATCGATAGTAATATTTGGACGCATCGTACAGTAGAATTCTACTTTCTTGTACATTTTTTTTTTTAAATGAAACTTTCTTGAACATCTACATACCAATTTTGACGTTCCCAAGCCATTCCAGCTCACTGCTGCAGGTGTCTGGGAATTGCAAGATAATTATTGTTTAGGAGCTGCGTCTTGGTTTCGGAGCTAATATTTCTGAGTATCTTCTGGCATACTATTGTACTCCGAAAGGAAAAAATGCCACCGTGTATCTGATTTTTGCAATGGACTTGCTCTCACTACCGCATCTTAATTAATCATTCATAAAAGCTAAAACTGATTTGTTTCTCTGTTCGGAATCATCTTTACTCCACCCAAAAAAAAAAAAAAAAAATCCCTATCTTGAGGTTTCTGCTGGCCAGTAGATTTCACGTTTGCATCAGAATCATGACAATGTTGTGCAAGGTCGATTCATTTTCTGCCCCGGTTATCAATTCTGAAATCTACCGAGCCCACAAGATTTGGATGTTTCCAAACCTCCATCCATCAATCTAGGTACTAGACAAACAAGTCGGTCGGCTAATTAAGGACCTCAAGGAACCGATACTGAGATGTTTTCTCGACCATGGGGGAGGGACGAAGGTGGTAAATAGGATTAATATGATGCAATGTTGGTGAAAGAAAATAAGGATTTATAAGGTGAAATCCTTCGAGGTATCAAAAAAAAACTTTCAACTTCAATTGGAGAAATAAGCTGAAGATTTTATTGATAAGAACCGAATAAATACAAACAAAGCTATTTATAGTGTCTTAACCCTAACACGGATGGTTCCGTAAACCTGAAAATTAAATAAAAACTAAGAACATGAACTGAATCAAAGATGGACTCCTAAACATAAAACGGTTCCAGAATCTATTAAAATAATGAAATTTGGGCCTGAAAAATAGGATGAGCTGGTAAACCCATAACTTTGATTTGGTTGCTTTTTCACCAAAACTATGATTATCATTTCTAATATAATTAGTATTTGTTAAAGATCTAAATTATCTTTAATAATATCAAGATTTTATGTATTATACCGATGTTTTGTGCATAATAAAGAACGGTAAAATTTGTTGGAAAAGTACTGATGAATTTTAAAAATTTTAGTATTTATATGATATAATATATATATATAATTAATATTTAGTATGTGATATTGATGTCACCATTCCGCAATGGAATTCAATGGTCTGTTAAACAATCTACATTTTAAAACCTTGACAATAATTATAATACTAATATGCAAATTTAAAATCACACATGGCAAATAATGACCGCTATAATCACAATATTTTTGGCAAAGACTCATTTTTGATGCAATAATACGTATCGCCGACATGATGTTGTCTTGATTCCCAATCCCTCTTGCCATCCCACCATCCGCAACATAACCATGTACGATCTCAAAACTATAATCCAGCAACCAATCCCTTGGATCATGATGGACTCGCAAATCCCAACCTGGCAGCTGGTGCAAGCATGTGAGTTTTTTTTTTTTTTTTTTGACGAACCGGATATATTATACCATTAGTGTCGAGATGATGTATACATAGGAATCAAAATATAAAATACCTAAAAATTTAGAAGGAATGTGGAGTCTTATTACTATGGTTGGCCACATAAGTTTATCAATTTTGAAATCATATTGAAGGATAAATATTTGTCAATGAGCACATGAAGTTTTTACCCGGCAAATCAATTGATGTGAGAGCTCTTTTCCAAAATAATATAAAAAAAAATTATTTATCAAAATAATTCAAAATCTAATTTTTTTACCAAAATAATGTAAAAGGAAAAAATGCCATTTTGAATGGCATTTTTTCTCCTTCCACGTCAGCCTTTTTTTCCACCATGGCATCGTCTCCAAAAAAAAAAAAAAAAATGAAACGCCATTTAAAATGGTATTTTTAAAAATACCATTTTGAATGGCGTTTTAAAAACGCCATTCAAAATGGCATTTTCAATTTTTCCCACCAAAAAAAAAAGAGAAAAAAATCGGAAAAGAATGGAAAAAAATAGTTTTTAAAATTTTAAATTAATAAATAAATTAAAATTTTAATTTAGATTGAAATTTAAAATATAAAGATTTGAATTTGTAATTCAAATAAAAAAATAATTTTAGATATTTTTTTTCAAATTTTTTTAAAAAAATGTCTAAAAAAAATCTTAAGAAATTTAAAAATAAAAAAATATCATAGAAAATGAAAAAAAAGAGAAAAAAATATGAAAGAAATAAAAATTTTAAATTTAATTGAAAAACATCATTTCATTTTAAATGCTTGTCAAAAAAATTTTAAAAAAAAATTTAAAAAATAAAAAGTACCATTAAAAAATAAAATTTTTTAAAAAATCAAAAAAATAAAAATTATAATTTTAAATTTAAAAAAAATAAAATTTTAAAGATTAATTGAAATAAAAATATTATTTCAAATTAATTTCTCAAATTAAAATTAATTTATTTAAAAATAATTCAAAAAAAATTGAAAAAATAGCCTAAAAAAATTTGATAAAAACAGAAAGAAACATAAAAAAATAGAAAAAATATATAATTATAAATGTGACTTAAAAAAATTTAATTTGAATTAAATTTTGATAAAAAGTAAATGCATAAAAAAGTGAAAAAATGAGAAAAAATGTGGAAAAAAAAATTGTAAATTGAACTTTAAAAAAAATAATTTTTTTTAAATTATTGTAAAAAAATTATCTCAAGAAAAGAAAAAAATATTGTAAAAAAATAAAAAATACCGTAAAAAAGAAAGAAAGGAAAAAAATAGAATTGAAAAAAAATAGGAATTGTAATTCTAATTGAAAAACAAAATTTTTAATTTTTAATTTTAAAAAATAAAAATTATAATTATAATTGAAATAAAAAATATCATTTTAAATAATTAAATTAATTTAAATATAATTATTTAAAAAATATTTTAAGTAAAGGAAAAGAATACGTAATAGAATGCTAAAAAGATAAAAATGGAAGAAAACTGAAATTATAATTTCAAATGATAAAAATTTTAAAATAAATTAAAAAAAATATCATAAAAAAAATAAATAAATAATAGTAATAAAATAAGAATTATAATTATAAATTAAAAAAAATTAATTTAAATTTAAATTAAAAATTATTATTTAAATTATTATCTTCATTATTTAATTAAATTTATTTATTAAAAGATCACAAATAAATAATTAAAGAAATAAAAAAATAAAAAAATAAAAAAAAGGAGAAAACGCCAAAGAGAATGGCGTTTTCTCCTCCCCAAACCCCTTTTTCTCCTCTTCTCCTTCTCCCTTCTCCCTCTTCTCCTCTCCCTTCTCCCTTCTCCCTTCTCCATCTTCTCCGGCGTCTCTCCGGCGGCACGACGGCGAGCTCTCGGTGGCGGTGAGCTCTTCCCGCCTCTCTCTCCCTCTTCCTCTCTCTCTCTCCCTCTTCCCCTCTCTCTCTTTTCCCATTTCTCTCATGCCGACGGTGGGCCGCGCATCCCGATGGCGGGCCTCGGCCTCCTTTCCCTCTTCCTCTCTCTCTCTCTCTTCCTCTCTCTCTCCCTTTTCCTTGGCCGCCGACCACAGACGGCCGGCGGCGGGCCGCACATCCCGATGCCGGGCCGCGTGTCCCGACGGCGGGCCCCGACCCCGACCCCGTCCTCTCCCTCTTCCTCTCTCTTTCTCCCTTCTCCTTGGCCGCCGGCCACAGACGGCCAGCGGCGGGCCGCGCGTCCCGACGGTGGGCCCCGCATCCCGACGGTGGGCCCCGCATCCCGACGGTGGGCCCTGGCTCCCTCCTCTCTCTCTTCCTCTCTCTCTCTCCCTTCTCCTTGGTCGTCGACCACAGACGACCGGCGGTGGGCAGCGCATCCCAGCGGCGGGCTCCGCATCCCGGTGGTGGGCCCCTGCTCCCTCCTCTCTCTCTTCCTCTCTCTCCCTTCTCCTTGGCCGCCGGCCACAGACGGCCGGTGGCGGGCCCCACATCCCGGCGGTGGGCCCCGACCCCCTCCTCTCTCTCTCTTCCTCTCTCTCTCCCTTCTCCTTGGCCACCGGCTACAGACGGTCGGCAGCGGGCCGCGCGTCCCGGCGGCGGGCCCCGCATCCCGACGGTGGGCCCCAGCCCCCTCCTCTCTCTCTCTCTCTTCCTCTCTCTCTCCCTTCTCCTTGGCCGCCGGCCACAGACGGTCGGTGGCGGGCCATGCATCCCGACGGCGGGCCCCGCATCCCGAGGTGTGTCCCGGCTCCCTCTTCTCTCTTCCTCTCTCTCTCCCTTCTCCTTGGCCGCCGGCCACAGATGGCCGGCGGCGGGCCTCGCGCCCAGACGGCGGGCCCCGCATCCCGATGGTGGGCCCTGACCGCCTCCTTTCCCTCTTCCTCTCTCTCTCTCTTCCTCTCTCTCTCCCTTTTCCTTGGCCGCCAGCCACAGACGGTTGGTGGCGGCCGCGCATCCCGACGGCGGGCCCCGCATGGCGATGGGATACAACAGGTCTGATGCGATGGGCCGCGATGACGGTGGGGCCCATGGGCTCCGGCCGTCACTCTTTTTTTTTTATTTTTATTTTTGTTTCATTAGATTCAGATGTATTTCAAATTTTTAAATATATTGCATTTCATGAAAACGTAGACCCGTCAATTGACCAATGTAGAATATTCTACGTTATCCGTATAAAATATATATTAAATATATATTTTAATATGAATTTCGTAAAATATATACATTGATCAATTGATTGTCCAGTTTGGACAGTTTGAGAATTGCATTTAATTCTATAGATAATTACATTATTCGAATGATATGCGGAGGGTTCGAGAGAAATTTCGGACAGTATTTTTCTTTAGTTCTCCTCACACATTTTGAGTCGTGTGGGGAGAACTAAGGGAAAATACTGTCGAAATTTCTTTCGGTCCTTTTTGCGTATCGTTTGATTAATATAATTAATCTATAGAATTAATGCAATGCCCGAATGGGATAGGATCTATCTGTGCCTATTTGTTGATGATATGATGCATGTATCATGTAAATGTAAATCTTTTGAAATGATAAAATAATTAATAATATTAAATATTTTAATTTTAATTTTATTATAGATTTATTTGAGAAAATAGCCAGTACTCGAGTTCGTATATTATTGTATTATGATGGCATGATACAGAATGATCAAACTGGTGTGCAGTATAGTCATCCTGCAAATCGGATGATTAGTATATCTTCATCATTATCACGTCAAGAATTATTGGATCATTTATACAGCAGTATTCCTGTAGACAAAGAAAAATATGAAATAAAATTGAAATAGAGATCTCCTAATCTGTCGGGACAGTTAATGCAGAGTAAATATATCTTGGTTCCAATTGATGACGATGAAGATGTCGAAAAAATGCTGACCTTTCCTTTGAAATATTCAGAATGTCGATTTTTAGAATTATATATTGAAAAAGAAGATGTACCAAGCTTTAGATACCATAGTCGGCTTTTAACTGAAGCGGATAATAATGTTGGGCCTTCCTCACCTTTCGTAACTCCTATGATACAAACCGATAGTGTTGAGGTCGGTTTTGCAGAACAACATTCCACTACTGCCGGTCCTAGCTGTCCAATTATTTCAAGTGCTATGGTGACTTCTCCTGTGTCTTCTGCTATGGTGACTTCTCCTTTGCTACAAGTAGTGGTAAGTGCGGGAGACGACACTCATATAGGAAACGATGACTAGGTAGTCGATGGAATAAATTCTGATAGTCTGGGTTTTGAGTCAGATGAAAATGGAGATGAAGACTGTTGGATGGATGAGGACAGTAGCAGTAATGATGATGATGAAGATGAGAATGATGATGAAGATGTTCAAGCTAATATTAATGTGGAAGAACCTCAATCTCGCTTGCATGAACCTCCATAATATTTTAATGATATAAATTTAGATGATGGTGGTTGTGTTAGTGCTGGTCGAAGATTGAATTCTGACAATCAGTTTTGAGACTCTTCGATGACTAAATTTTCTAAAGGTCTAATGTTTGAGAGTAAAAATTATGTAAGGAGAGCTGTTGATATTTATCACATTATGAAGCATCGGACATACAATGTAGTTCAGTCACATTCGAAATTATGGTCCGTACGATGCGCATCATCAGATAATGTTCAGCATTGTAAATTGAGGCTTCGTGCTGCATTGTTGAAAAAACATGGATATTTTCAAATCACAAAATATGAGGGTCCTCACATTTGTTTGTTTACGGGATTGAGTCGAGACCACAAACATGTCAGTGGAAAGATGATTAGCACATTAGTCCGACATATTATTGAGAAAGATCCTGGTGTTAAAGTTGAAGCTATTGTGGCAGCTGTTAATGATCAATTTCAATATACAGTATCATACAGGAAAGTATGGTGTGGAAAGCAAAAGGCATTGATTGATATTTATGGAGAATAGGAGCCGTCTTATGCTAAATTACCTTATTATATGACTGTACTTCAACATGCAAATTCTGGTACAGTTGTTTCATGAAATTTTTTTCAAGCTGTGAATTCCAATGTCCGAGTTTTAAATTATATTTTTTGGACTTTCAAACCATCTATCCAGGGTTTTATGCACTGTCGTCCTGTAATCAGCATTGATGGCACGCACTTGTATAGAAAATTTAAAGGTAAGATGTTAATTGCAACAGGCATTGATGCAGAGAATGGAATATTTTTATTAGCATATGCAATTGTTGATGAGGAGACGACTGCAAGTTGGAGTTGGTTTCTTTTCCAGCTCAGAACACATATCGTTAAAGATAGAAATAGAATATCTTAATTTCTAACAGATATCCAGGTATATTAAATGCCATTGCAGATGAGTCTATTGGATGGAGTCCACCACGTACCTATTATCGATACTGTTTAAGATATATCTGCAGTAATTTCAACACTCATTTTAAAAATGTGCAGCTGAAAAGAGCAGTATGGCAAGCAGGAAGCGCTCATCAAGTTCGCAAATTTAACTTTATCATGGGTAGGATCAGAACAGTGAATGAAGAAGCTTGGAGCTGGTTGTCCGAGATAGAAAAGGAGAAGTGGACATTGGCACATGATGATGGCCTGCGCTATGGTGTCTTAACTACAAATTTATCGAAGATTTTTAACAGTGTTTTACGAGGAGCTAGAAATGTGCCAATTACAACTTGTGTTCAAATGACATTTTATCGTCTTGTCAAATATTTCAATACGAGGCATGCCCAAGCCTTGAGATATGTAGAGGAGAATCCAAATAATCTTTTTACTCCTCATGTCGCAATTAAGATTGCTGAAGATCAAGTTAAAGCTAACCAGCACCGAGTAACAGCATTCAACCTTCAAAGAGGTATATATGAAGTGCTTACGAGGAGAGCAAGCGGAGGATTATGAGGTGGAAGAAATTTTCATACTGTTACTTTAGCTGAAATCAGAGCAGCAGGATCCTGATATTCCATTCAAACTAGACGGACCATTGGGATACAGGTATCAAAATATTATTTTTTTATTTTAAATTTACTATTTTAAATTTATTTAATATTAATACATTGTGAAACAGATGGAACGTTGCATTCAACGTTCAGCACGTATCGACGAGAGTGGCACGGGTTTATAGGTGCCAGTTGGATACATTAGTTGATACATCTAGATAGGTAAATTTTAAATTTTTTACAAATATCATTTTATAGTATTCATAATCTATTAAAATTTTAGCTTACTAATTTTTTTTATTTTAACTATATCAGTTTTTGTGGGAGCCATATACAGATGGGATATTGGCTATACTGCCGCAGATGTGTACAGTTGGACACGACATATGGACTGCTAGGGTCCACTTATTTATTTTGATGTGATAGAGTGGCATCTTCCCGATCGTGTCCTGCGGCAGTTTGGTCAGATTCAAGGCATCCCAGAGCAGTTTGATACCAGCCAGGGACTTCATCGTATTGATCGACGAGGGAGAGCTCGTATTGACTGGCGTATCAGACATGCACAGTACATCGATATTTGGGATGCACGTCGAGATCACATTGTTCATGGTGATCCTATTTTGAGAGGCCGTTCATATACTGATGACTACATGGCTTGGTTTTTTAGCATTACGGTGCGAGTCATTGGACAATCTCAGTATGCAGTTTTTGGATACGAGGGCGAGAGTTCTACTGTGCGTCTTTTGGTAAGATTATGAAAATTACTTTATGTTATTTGTGTTATATTTTTATTTTATATTTTACACTATACTGACTGTTTTATACAGACTATTTTATTTTTATTTTGTAGACTGATTCTATGTCGGATCTCATGTTGGACGCTCATCGTGCTTTATCTACGACTGATGAGGACGAGCGGATTCGGATACTGCGGGAGATAGAGAGAACAAGTTTCGGAATATTGATGGCGATTGGTATTGATCCACATACTTATGCATCTTGGTATAGAGTAGCTCCAGCGCCAGATATGAGTTATACACCGTCACCATATGTTTCACATATGCCATCACCGTATATTCCGCAGATGTCATCATTCGATGCTGCACAGATGCCACCACCTTTTGATCCACAGATGGCAGCGCCTTTTTCTTCCTACATCCCCTAGATGACATCACCGGGTATCAGTTGGCCACATGAGTATGATACTTTCTTTTCAGGTCCATCCGTGTATCCAGATGAGAGAGTTGAACGGATCTCTCAGTCCGTAGATGATCCGACAGCATCAGTTATTTCTGAACAGCATGATCAGCAGATCTCCTCCACTGATATAGGAGAGGAGCCATCACAGCAGGAGCAGCCGGCGAGGACCTTCCTGAGAAGGTCCAAGCGACCATGGGCACCGCGACGTCCTTGTGGGATTTAGTCTTTGTTATATTTGTATTTAGTATTTTTTACATTTTTATTGTACTATTTTTTTGTACGTTTGATATTTTTATTCTATCTAATAATATTAAATATTAATTTTATTTTATATTATTTAATTTTAAGTGATCGGATATTATGATTTGTGCATATAGATACACATACTCGAACATGTCTCAAAATATTAGGAGAGAAAAAATTATGATGAAAGGACTATAAAAATTATAACGTAAATAATAATATATCGAATGTTGCTCTTTAAATTGATTTTGATGGTTACAAAGCATTTGAGGGGATTATTAATGATTTTGGCTTGGAAAAAGATTTATTGTACTCCAGGGATAAAATCATAATTTTATCAGATCTGATTCGAAAGTCTCAAGAGCAAGAACAAAAGATGTGTAATCTATTGGAGGCAATTTCAATATTTTTGGAAGTATATTTTGTAAGAAAAATAGATTTATATTTTTGAGTCGATCCCATGAATCGACTCATGGCTAAAAGGGCTTAACGGCATGCAAAATTTTTGGCTGTCACACTCTGTGAGTAGACCCCTTGGCTTTCTTTCTAGTTGTTGGTGCTAAAATCCGCCTGCGTCGGAGAAGCTGAAGTCGAGGGAGTCGCGGTCGCCGCCGGGACCTGCAAAAGGAGTCTAAACCGGAGTTGGGGTTGCTCCGGCAAGACCCTCCGACGCTCAAGTCAGTTCTCTGCCTCAACAAGAATGGAGTGCTCGAACAAAAATTTTAGCAGAGTTTTGGGATAGAAATTAGAGCTTAGAGAATAACGTATCTGGGGCCCCCTTTTTATAGGCAGAGGGAGCAACGGATTGATAGCGACGTTTGTAACCGCCTAGTAGTGGGTCGCTCAGGGCCAAGAAGAGTTTATTATGAAGAGTAATGGGGGGAGTCGTGGCTGTCACCATGGCTCACCACGTGGAGTTTGTTGCGGAGAGTGGAGCAGAGTCGTGGCCGTTGGGTGCCTTGAGTATTAGTACTATAGGCAAGGGCCATTTGCTGTAGGAGCCCAGTTGGAGGCTTTCTGCAGTCGGAGTCGGAGACGAAGTTCGGCTCCCGTAGGAGTCCGGATGAAGTCTTCCTGTAGTCGAAGTTAGGGACGAAGTCCGGCTCCCATAGGAGTCCGGACGAAGTCTTCCTATAGTCGAAGTCGAGGACAAAGTCCGGCTCCCATAGGAGTCCGGACGAAGTCTTCCTGTAGTCGAAGTCGGGGATGAAGTCCGACTCCCATTGGAGTTCGGACGAAGTCTTCCAGTAGTCGAAGTCGGGGATGAAGCCCGGCTCCCGTAGGAGTCTAGATGAAGTCTTCCTGTAGTCAAAGTCGGGGACGAAGCCCGACTCCCGTAGGAGTCCGGACGAAATCTTCCTGTAGTCGAAGTCGGGGACGAAGCCCGACTCTCGTAGGAGTCCGTTCGTCGTGAAGAATCTGGTCGACGCTGGAGGGGGTTTATCCATTGGCAGAACTTGGGAACGCTGCTGAGGCTCGGTCGTCGGAGGGATGTCGCCGAAGGTCGGACGCCCGTAGAATCCCTGAGTGGTCACTCCTGACACGAACTTCGGCTGGAGGGAATTTTATACCCAACACTGGTAATTTTTATTTTTTAAATTTATTTTTTTATATTTTTTTTAAAAATTTTAATTTAAATGAGAAAAATAAGTTGAAATGATTTTTTTTATTTTATTTAAAATTAGATTTTTTTTTTAAATTTAAAATTATTCTTTATATTTTTTTACCGACCTTCTGACGTCGGTGGCCAACGAAAAAGAGGGAGAGAGAGAGGAAGAGGGACAGAGAGGAGGCAGCTCACCGCCGTGCCGCCAGAGAGATGCCAGAGAAGGGAGAAGAGGGAGAAGAGGGAGAAGGGAGAAGAGGGAGAAGGAGAGAAGAAGAGGGGAAGGAGAAAACGTCATTCCCTTCGATATTTTTTTTTTAATTTTTTTAAATTTTTTTCATAATTTGTTTAATTATTTTTTTCTGATTTTTTTCTGATTTATTAATTTTTTTAGTGAGGATAGTAATTTGAATGATAATTTTTAATTTTAATTAAAGTTAAAAATTTTTTATTTATAATTATAATTTCTATTTTATTACCATTTTTTCTCTTTTATTTACTTCTTTTATGATATTTTTTTTAAAAATTTAATTTATAATTTTTATAAATTTTAAATTTAATTTAATTAATAATTTTTATGATATTTAATTTATAATTTGAAATTATAATTTTAGTTTTCTTCCATTTTTATCTTTTTGACATTCTATTATGTATTTTTTTCTTTATTTAAAATGTTTTTTAAAAAATTATATTTAAATTAATTTAGTTATTTAAAATATTATTTTTTATTTAATTACAATTACAATTTTTATTTCTTAAAATTAAAAATTAAAAATTTTATTTTTCAATTAGAATTAGAATTTTTATTTTTTTTAATTCTCATCTTTCCTTTTTTTTCTTTTTTAGGGTATTTTTTATTTTTTTACAATATTTTTTCTCTTCTCTTGAGATAATTTTTTAAAAAATATTTTGAAATTGATAACGTAATTTGAAATTATATTTTTTATTTGAATTAAATTTAAAATTCTTATTTTTTTAAATATTTAATTTATAAATTTCTTTTTTTCACATTTTCTCCTCACTTTTTAACTTTTTTATGCATTTATTTTTTTTATCAAATTTTACTTCAAATTAAAATTTTAATTTTTTTATTCAAATTTACAATTATATTATTTTGTTATTTTATTCATTTCTTTCTGTTCTTAAGAAATTTTTTTAGGCTATTTTTTTATTTTTTTCAAATATTTCTTAAAAAAATAATTTTAATTTGAGAAAGTTATTTGAAATGATATTTTTATTTTAATTAATTTTAAAATTTATTTCTTTTAAATTTCAAATTATAATTCTTATTTTTCTTGATTTTTTTAAAATTTCAATTTTTTAATGGCACTTTTTATTTTTTAAAATTTTTTTTAGACATTCTTTTAAAAAAATAATTCGATAAAAAAATTCATCTAAAATTTTTTTATTTGAATTATAAATTCAAATTTTTATATTTTAAATTTTAATCAAAATTAAAATTTTAATTTATTTATTAATTTAAAATTTTAAAAATTATTTTTTTCCATTCTTTCCTAATTTTTTCTCTTTTTTTTTGGTGAAAAAAATTTAAAACGCCATTTTGAATGGAATTTTTAAAAATGCCATTCGAAATGGCATTTTTAAAAATACCATTCAAAATGGCATTTTTAAAAATGCCATTTTAAATGGTATTTCATTTTTTTTTTTTTAGAGACGATGCCATGGTGGAAAAAAATGCCGACGTGGAAGGGAAAAAAATGCTATTCAAAATGACGTTTTCCCCTTTTGCATTACTTTGATAAAAAAGTTAGATTTTGAATTATTTTTGTAAATAATTTTTTTTTTATATTATTTTGGAAAAGAGCTCATTGATGTGAGATGCTCAGCTCTTGCACCTCTATTTCTTTGGACTGTTTGTCCTTGGTGAGGTGCAACTACATGTACATCCCAGTAGGGAGAGATTCTTTGAAGCTCTGTATCAAAATAATATTAAAAAAAATTTATTTATAAAATTAATATATCTTTAAATTTATTTATAGAGATGGTGCAAAATCATAAAACACCATTTCAAATAATATTTTTTTACTCCACATGAGCTCCTCCACCCATCCCCGTAGAATCAAAGGATCAAAAAAAAATATATATTATTTCAAAATGACATTTTTGGAAGTGCCATTTGAAATGACGTTTTCAAAGTCAAGCCCCTCCTTCCCTTCTATTTTTCGTTCTTCGCCCGTTCATCGCCGAACCTCGCCCTTTCTCCGCCCATTCACCGTCGATCCCCGCTCTGACCGCTCCGACCAATCTTTGATGAGCTCATCGTACCGATAAGCCCCTCTTCCTTCTTCTCTCCTTCTTCCCCCTCTTCTCTCCCTCTGTCGGCGATGGCCGCCCCCCCACCCCTCTGGCCCCCGACTGATGGTAGCCCCGCCCCCCTTTGGCCTGGCAGTGGCCCCCCGGCGGCGGCTACCCCCCCTCCCCACCCGCCCCCCCTTTGGCCCGATGGCAGCCCCAGCCCCCCTTTGGCCCAGTAGCGGCCGCTGTCCCACATTCCGGCCCACGGTCGGTGGCAGCCCCGCCCCCTTGGCCCGACAGTGGCCCCCGCAGCCTCGCCCCCCCTTAGTTTCAATTGATGACGATGAAGATATCCAAGAAATGCTGATATTTTCTTTGAAATATTCAGAATATCGATTTTAGAATTATATATTGAAAAGAAAGACGTATCGAGTTTTGAGTACTATAGTAGGGCAATACTCTTGGACATTCTTCGCCTTCGTAACTCTTATGGTGCAAACCGATAGTATTGAGGTCATGTTTGCAGAACAACACTCATATACGGGATGATGGCTGGATAGGCGGTGGAATAAATTCTGATAATCTAGATTTTGTGCAGATGACAGTGAGAATGAAGACTATTAGTTGGATTAGGACAGTAGTAGTGATGATGATGATGAAGATGGTGATGAAGATGTTCAACCTGATATTAATGTGGAAGAACCTCAACCTTATTTGCACGAACCCCCATAAATTTTTAACAACATAAATTTAGATGTTGGTGGTTGTGTTAGCACTGATCGAAGATTGAACTCAATGAAAAAAATTAAAGGCTCTGAAGATGTATTTTCAATATTATTTTACATATTTTTATGGAATTATATTTTCAATGTTATTTTATATTCAGAGATGAACTGTGTGTTTAAGTTATATTATGTGACAATATTGTGCTACCAGACATTTACTAGTAATGAATTAGTCACATTATCATTTTCATGCATTGAAAATTATATTTCTCATAAAATGAATAGCTATATAAACCATTCAATATATAAACCATTCTACATTTAAAAAAATACAGTACTATATTATCACAATATATAACATATAGAGGAGTCTCATTTCAATATTTAAGTATCTCCCATGAATTTTATGGAATTGACCATGATTCTTTACCTCAAGAATAGTTATTATTTTTACACTTCTATCTCCTTTACTGTCCCGTAGGTCACCTACGGTTGGAAGTTTTAAAATTTATCCTAGTATTTCATCATCAAAATAATTTTTTTTTCTTTTGAAGATGATACAGTATCTTCTTCAAATGAAATATTCTTATAAAATTTTCTAACTAATTTCATTAACATTGGGACTTCAGCTGTGCCCCATAGCTCTAATCAAGTTTGCAATCTCGAATTGATGAGTTATATCATAGATTTCAATTAGTAAGACTGACCTAAGTATGAGAAGTGTTGACCTTGGGATGAAGAGAAAGATATTGATGTATTGTATTTAGTATATTCGATAATTTTGGAATGCTAAACTTATATGGGTGGAGATCATGATAGCTTTTCTTATTTTGATGTTAATTATCTGAGCATTACAAATTTTAGACTTATCAGAAGGAAGTTAGTTAAGATGCGGTCTAAGAAAAAATTATATCATATGAGAGAGAAATATTTTTAGCATTGAACCTATAAGATGTCATATATGAAACTCAATTTAGATAAAAAATATTTTTTGATTTTATGAGAATATGAGATACACGTCTTGATAAAATCCTTGGTTACTCAAAGTATCATATTTAGACCTGATTTCTTGATCTTTCAAGTTGCATTGAGTTTTAAGTCAAAAGGTGAAATCTTTGGTTACTCAAAGTATCATATTTAGACCTGATTTCTTGATCTTTCAAGTTGCATTGAATTTTAAGTCAAAAGTTACTTTTCTAAGTGAATCTAAGATATTTTGATATTATTGTCAAATTGAAAAAAAAATATTGATCTAATTAGAGTATGATATACACGTTATGATCAAATCTTTAATAATCTTTGGATTAGATTCCTTATTTATGTAATTCAAATAAAAGTTAAAATTTTTGAGCTGATCTAAGGTATCTTATTGTTAAATTTTGGATGATTTATATAAGTCTTAACATATAAGGGGGATAAGATTTTGCATGGATTTATCTATTGATGCTAAAGATTGAGATGAAGGGAGCTTTACAAGAAATAACTAAGTTGATTCTATTTACAAATATGTTGACTTGAGTTCCTCTAGTTTGTTCAAGTTGGAGTTAATTTTTTTGCAAAAAAAAAAGATTGGTTGGGAAGCTTGTCTAAATGATGGTAAGATAAATCGAAGGTTAACTCAAATTAATTCTAGACATATTAGATTTTTGGAGAGTGGTGAAGCTTATATAATGAGTTCAAATATAGAAGGTGGATGAAGATTTAATTTTGATGTGCTATGCCTAAGAGATAGTAATAACAAAAAAACTTAAAATTTTGTCTTAAGTTTTATATGAAATTTGAAAGTTGGATCTACTTTTGATTGATTTAACATACAAGGATATTTTTATTTTTGATAGACTTATATAATTTGATAAGTTGAGAGTAGAGTGTGCAGTAAAAGCATAATGATTTAAAATTGATTAGAAATATTAATTCTTTAAATCAGAAGATATTATGGAATATATTAGTTGTAAATAAAGAAGAATTTTATTGATAATGTAAGGCTGCTACAGATCTTGATCTAAACTGAACATAATCGGATATTTTTTGTCAGTAGGTTATTTTATTGTAGATAATGTCAAGAAGAACCTTAGACATCTCAAGTTTATTGTTAATAGCTTGATAGTTCTGTTATTGGTACAAACCAAGAATGTCTTGACACAGATATCATTTTTTTTCAAAATTTAAATATTGTTACTCAAAATGATATAGAAGGTTGAGGTTTTCTTAAGATGAAAGTTTACCTGTTAAATTTATTGAAAGGTCAAGAAAATAAAATTGATGATTATAAAGAGTGCCCGATGTTCGACCTTTATTTTTCTATCATAGACAATCTGAGATAATTATGAATTTTGAGTGAAATGCATTGGATAAATAATTGTGTTATGTTAATACAAGTTTAAAATATTACTGCTTTTCAAAAAAATTAAGAAAAAAAAGGGATGAGTTTGAGATTTTAAATAATTTTTGTTATAACAAAATCATGAGAAATAAATAATATATAAGACATTATCGGAAGCATGAGAATGACATGATGCATGTATATTTTTTTTAAGAATATATCTCAAATAATGTAACTTAATTTTGAGGATAAAATTATTTGAAAGGGGAGATGTAATATCCGATCCATTTGGGTCCTGGACCAAGCCCAAACCGTCAAAGCCCATATATATATAAAAAAAAGAGAACAGGAAGAAGACTCCCGATAGGAGTCTTCTTCTCTGATGAATCTTAAATGGAATGGGAGTCCTAGGACCACCGGAGCCCTAGGGCTCCCTATAAATAAGTCTCCCCCCTCCCTTAAGACTCACCACCAGCGATCTTCAAGCTTAATTTCTTCTCTTTTCTCCGTTGAAGCCGCGGCCTTCCATTATTGTGTTCATCAAAAATTGAAGGTCGAAGATGCCACCAGAGCTTAGGTAAGGCTCCGACCTTTCTTCCTCTACCTCTTCCCATTCTCCTCTAGCCCCAAACCTTATTACCGACTGTCGACTTTGTCGAAAATCGAGAGGAAAAGGGATGCTCTATTTTTTTCTGTTCAGTCGAGCCTTCTCTTCCTCGTTTCCGACTACTGGCGCCACCACTCGTGGTATCACACCCTTGTAGCATGACCCCCATCTCCCTATCTTCCTTCTCCGAGAGGCCTTGGCTGTCGGTGACCGATCAATGATCGAAAAACAAAAGAAAAGGGATGGGTCCCCTATTTTTCGAATTTTTTTTAAAATCCCCCACCGGTCGAGCCTCGCTGCCGGCGATCTCTTGCTCTCCATTGTCGGCCGTCACTGTCGGACCTCCGATCATGCCGCCGTCCTAGTCGAAGCCCGAGCCATCGAGCCCCTTTCCCTCGTGTCCCTCTTCTGTTCGGCCAGAAAAAGAGAGAGAGAAGATAAAAGAAAGAAGAGAACAGAAAAAAGAGAAGAAGAAGAAAAAGAAAA